>NC_054741.1:8484682-8639682 GCF_018143015.1 Lytechinus variegatus
TACTGAGAAGGGAAAAAATAGAGAGAGGGCCGGGGGCACGGAACACGAAATGAAGAAGAGAGGGAGAACATAACCCACTTGTCTGCGCAGTGTTGTAGTACATTTTTTTTCGATTAAAAGCGCCTCGTATGAAATAGAACCCTACCCCCCTGCGTAAGCTACTGATTGAAAAGAAGGGAAAAAGTAAAGGGAAAATAGAGGAGAGTAGAGGTTGACTAGAGGTAAGGGGATTAGAGAGGGTAGAGGGGATGGCATTCAGCGAAACTGATTCTTCTTTCGGGCTGCGCCAAACAAACATGACAATAGCAATAATATTTTTCAATCGAATGAAACTAAATTCTTTTATTCTTTACATGTAAATATTCAAATGTTTACATAATATCAATTATAACAATTATAAACATTACTATCAACACTAACAATGATAATAACAAATAATAAAAGAAAATATAACAATCGGATAATAAAAATAATAATAATGATTTTGACAATAATAACAACAATGATCAAGATTATGAATATAATAATGATAAGACAAAGAAAAAGATAAAATAAAAAAAGCAGACGAAACAGAAAAAATAGATGAAAGGAGAAGATAATGGTGATCATGCGGGATGGGGTGGGCTAACTTAAATACTTGGATGATAAATGATAAATAATCTTCAAAATAATTGTCGTATACCACCTTGCAAACTTTTGGATTGGTAAGAACTGCTCCCTATCGAGAAGATTATGATTTCTTGTTCAGAAAATATTACTTGTATGCATATAAAGATATTTTGAAGATTTATGTTTTGGCGGACATACTTTTAAAAAGAAATATCATATTCTTCATTTTTTCATTTTGCAAGAAGAGAAAAGCAGAGAGAGAACAAAATAAAGCAAAATAGGATGACAGGAGTAAAAGAATTGAGAATAGGTAAGAGAAGATAAGACGACGAAGAAAAAAAAAAGAAAAGGAAGAAGCACAAGCAAAATCATAACAAGAATAAATAGAAGGGAAATAGAAAAAGAAAACTTAGGAGATGGAGGAGGTGTAGGATTGCACAATTATCAGTGAAGAAGAAGGAGGAGAAAAGGAAAAGGGAGCATTATAAAAAAGAAAAAGGAAAAAAGGAGGATTTCATTTGCAAGAGGAAACAAAGCAAGACTATATCAAGGGAGAAGGGGGGGGTCTATAAATAGGAAGTATAAGAACAAAAAGATGAGACACAGATCGAACAGAAGAAGAAAGGAAATGAGGATGATAAGATAAGAAGAATATCGAAAAAGAAGAATATGAGAAGAAAAGAAATGAGAATAATAATTTTGATAATAATAAGATCGCAAAAGAAGAAAAGGAAGAAGAAAGGAAGGGAGAATGATAATATTATGATAATAGTAATATCAAAAAAGAAGAAGTCCAAGAAGAACTTCAAAACCCACATCACAAACAATACATTCTCAAAGAAGTCACTTTGTGCGGACATAATTATAGTTCTTGAGCGACAGGTGAGCTCTGAACTCCGTGCAGCCAAAACAGGAAATGAACTACGCATGCGCGAAAACTATCGATCGATCAATTCACTCATCGTGGATCGCACACACGCTTTTGTAATCAACGATCCAGCTCGCACGCACGGAACAATGGAACTGTTCGAACTTGACATGGTCGGCTGATTAATCTCGTTTGGGGTGTTAGAACCTATTCTACTATGCCGTCGCGAACGGGTTAAGTAGAGTCCTAAATTCCGATACAATTTCATTTTTTGACTTTTCAAAATATTTAAACATTTTGTTAAAAGATTATTTATTAGGCTTTTTATGTGTTCACCTTATACTTCTCAAATATTTCAAATGGTTCGTCAAGAAAGATTACTACTGAATTGACATAATTATTGTTTCACTGTAAAGGTCTGGCTTATTGTACATGCATTGTTGCATTTAATTTGCATACCACAGGTTTCACCAAATAAGGCGTGGCTTTTCTGCACCGATTGTCATTTCCCGCCTTTCACGTTCATTAATGAGCATGAGAGAACTTTATGCACTGACTATAATAAGCTGCCTTGGCCTATGCACCACCCCCCCCCCCCCCCTCTCTCTCTCTCAGAGCCTATTTAATGACATCTCATTACGTAATTAATACATTATTTTGTAAAGAAGCAATAATCTGCATTTCTGCAATCAACTGCATTACACCTTTTCTGTAAGCGTCGACTAGACATGCCTCTACACTATATAGGTCAGTTTTATACAAAAAGGAAGAAGAAGAAAAAAAATCAGTATCCCTTTATCTTTTATCAACAGACATGAATTGATTAATGCAATTGTTGTTTAACAATCATTTTTTGAGACAATTGTAAAAGGAAAGACAGAGAGAGGGGGGGGGGGGGGGGTCCATGCACCCTCTCACACTATCATGATTATAGAGTGTATATTGATGTCAGTGACGTTCTCTTTAGGTACATGAAGTAACCATTTTATTTAATCTCGCCCTCGACATGTATTTAAATTACTTCTATAGAGATTTGTCTTCCCGCCAATTTTATGATTCATTCCAAAAGGCAATACCCTTTGTTTGGCAACGGCTTAACTTTATTCAATTAGGCAGAGTCCTAACTTATAATACGATTTCATTCTTTAACTTTTTCAAAATAATTTAAACAACTTGTCAAGTAAGAAAGCAATTATACAGCTTATTGTATTCTCTTCATTCGGTTGCCCACATCCACAGGTTTCGCCAAACAGGGCGTAGATTTTATGCACCACTGGTCATTTCCCGCCTTTAACATTGCTTATGAATTTTATTGGTCGATGGATAGCTTGAGTGAACCAATCGCTCCTGCTCTGCACCAATCAGTATTACCACCTCTTTCTCTCTCCACAGCGGCAAGTCATGACGTACAAAATATTTTTTTTTTATAAAGCAGCAACAACCTGTATGCAAAATACTATCTATAGTTTTTGTACATGCACGTGTATAAGAATGCATACTTCAACGTAGATATCCGGCTGTTTTGTTCATAAAACACCCTCTTATTGTATTTTACTTATGGATGGTCATTGATCGAAAAAGCCTTTAAATCTTTTTGTAAAAAGAACAATAGGGAAGAGAGAGAGGGAGGGGGGAACACAATGTCTTTACGTAATTCATTCCTGATTGTGTTGATTATGCTTAATACACAAGAATGTATACTAGTTTTGGTCTCGTCTTTTCAGCCACATGATGGATCCATAATAATGTGTTGGTCTTGTATTTTGAATTCACTATAGTGTTTTTTCCCGCCACTTTTCCAATCAATCACTATGCCGTTTACGCCCATTCTTTTGGCCCAACTGCTTAATCTCTTCATACAATATAGAAAAAGCCCTAATTAGATATCATCTCATTCTTTCACTACTCAAATATTTTAATCGTTTTGTCAGAAAAGAGATCCATTACCATATATTATTAAACTGTGAATGGTGGGCTTCTAGTACATTCTTGTACTCTTTATGCTTCCAAATTAATTCAAAGCTTATTTCCAGTCTCCCTCATTTATTTATTCCTCATTGTAACAGATTTCTAAGGGAAAAATGCTCCCTGTTACATACACCATGTTACAATGTCCGTTTCCAAAAGTTATGGAATAATTTCAAAGTTAAAATTCACTATTCCTGACAAAACTTCTTATTATACAATTCATTAGTCCTCCCTTATATAACATATTGTAATATCGTCTGGGCGAATTGTGGTTCTTTTAAACTAAACTCCATCTTTAAACTACAAAAAAGAGCAATCCGTATGTGCACAGGGTCAAATTACTTGGCTCATTCTGACCCATTGTTTCATATACTTAAAACCTTAAAAATCTTTGATATCAATACGATTCAAGTAGCTATCTTTATGTTCAAATACTTTAATAATCAACTTCCTCCGTCCTTTAATAATATGTTTAGGTTTAACAGGTCTGTTCATTCCTACCCAACCCGCACATCAGGAAACCTTCATCTCACCAACCCTAAGTTATTAACTCATAAATCAATTCGACATTATGGTCCCGATATTTGAAACAACTTTCCAAACAACGTTAAGTCATGTTCAACAATATACTCATTTAAAGCCACTTTTAAGAGAAAAACCATTGAATCATATGCATCCCCTCTTCAAGTTAATTTTTCAACTGCCCTTTACTGCACCTGTACCTGCATTGCACCCACTTGAACAATGAAGAAAGAAATTTATGTACCATTTTACGAGGCCGCCATCATTTTCAAGCTTAACCGCTCACGATGGCGGTCTCCTGCATTCGTTTAAACTGTTATTTTCTTTTCATTGAATATTGCTACTTTTTAATATTAATTTTTCATTCCTTTGCTATGACTATTGCTTAAATTGTTTTGTAAAACTTAATTGTATCACCTAGATGTTATGTTGCATATTTATGCTGAGTGCAGAAATAAAATAAAATCAAATCAAAATATGATCGAAAACTGGAAGACAGTGCTTGCATTTTGCTGCAAAAATTTCTTTTCTTACAATTATAAAAATACAATTAAAGGGAAGTTCACCCTGATAAAAAGTTTATTGTAAAAAAAGCTGAAAAAATGATAAAAAATATTGCCGAAGGTTTGAGAAAAATTCATCGATTAATCAAAAAGTTATTAGAATTTCAATTATTTGATCTGTGACGTCATATGCGAGCAGCATTCCTACATAGCGAATGGTAAAAAATCAATGAAATGTCATTTTCTCAGAAAATTAAAAATGGTTTTCACTGTACCTTTCGTATATCAATAGACAAGTCATTCCACATCCGATCATGAATAGAAAACAAAATTAAGTCATCAGGAACCATAGGAAATTTGAAGTTCATGCATTTTATATTACATAACACATGGGGCAGGTGCTCGTTTATGATGTCACAAATCCAAAACTTTGAACTCTAATAACTTTCTTACTCTTTAACAGATTTTCCTCAAACCTTCACCAATATTTTTTACTATTTTTTCTGCTATTTTTACAACAAAGTTTTCTTCAGGGTGAACTTCCCCTTTAAGAGCACCATTATTGTTCCGTAAAAAACAAATAATTTATTCTGGTTTAAAATTTTGATGTGCAAATTGTTACGAGAAAACCAAATTTTGAGTTTAGACCATATTTCGTTTGTGTGAGCACAAGAACAAAAAATATGCATAATAGTTTCTTCATTATTATTACAAAAAGTACATAAGCTATCTGTAAATAATTTAAATAGTAACAAAGCATCTTTCATATAAATAATTCTATTCACTATTTTTAACTGAAACCACCTCATGTTGACATCTGCAGTTGAATAAAAGGGTATTTGAAAGTAAAACCTCCATATAGTGTTGTCAATGTCAGACGTTTGTTTCCATTTGATGAGACTTTTGCAATCTTTCAACTTATACTTCAAAAAAATATTGTAAATGTGAGCAAAACCTTTTTTAAGTTTGATTATCAAAAGCAGTGCTTCTGGAATAATAGGTTCCATAGCTTTTGGTATTACATGTTTATTGAAACTATATCGAATGGCGTTACATAGGCCATAATATTGAAGAAAATTTACGTGTACATTGTATTTGTGTTGAAAATAAAAAATAAGAGAGAAATTTTCCATCAGTTCCTAAATTATCATTAACAAAGCGCACCCCATTAACACGCCAAGACCTGAAAAATATTACATTATTATTCATTTTGACATTATACTTTGTATGCATATATTAAGGTTGTACAGGAGACTGCCTTGTTATTAAGGACTCTGGGTGAAGATTTTGAAGCTGTACAGATGATGATTAAAGAAGATATGGTCCCATGCCTGGAAGGGTAAGTATTAAATAACATTTTGTACAGCAAGTTATTTGAATCCTTATTTGATCTTTGAATTGCCAATATCAAAGAAGTTTGCATTGTATATGTGTGCTGATAAATTTTTCCATTACTTTGGAGCAGTTTAAGAGATACATAGATAAATGTTAATTCTGTCTTTGAAGTGTTATCAAGAATCACTGACATTCTCCAAGTTTTAAATTTATTTCTTTCTGTTCTAATTGTTTTTATTTTTTATTTGTAGGTGCCTCATGTCTCAGTATCTCTCAACACAAACCAAAGATGAATGTTTCCCTCTAATTGACATGATTGACCAGTATGAAATTAATGAAGCATCTTATACACACATCAAGGCATCTCTCCCCCAGTCAGAATTGACTGTCCCTAAAACCCATCCAATGCCCCAATCAAATGGCAGTAATAAGACTCTTCCATTCAATGGTGGGGATGAGGAGGAGGATGACTTTGATGACATGCCTTCTCTAGAAGATGATGAAGTGGAGATCGTAAAGTAAGTTGTTCACATTTCTGTTTCACAAAACTCTGATGATAACAATATTACAATGTTATGATCGAATGGTACCATCCGATTGGCTGATACCTTATTTGTCATTAACGCTTTTCATGTGTTATCGATTACAAGCTGTATGTGAATTCACCCAGGTTAATATACTGCCAATTGTATGAAATAATTTGATATAAAAAATGAAAGATGTGTGTTGTTAGCAAACATTGCAAGCTTTGACACAACATGGGAAATATTGCCAGGATGTGATATTTCTGTACTATGTGTGTTACTTTATAATGTGCACATTCGAGAGTATAGTTAGCTGAAAGTTTCTTTTTATTCATTGAATGTAGGTAATAGGTTAAACCCTGCAAATCTGCTTTATATGTCTAAATGCTTTAAAACTTCAATACCAGTATTTTTGTGTCACTACTTTTTAACAATTATTCACTGACCTTTCTTCAACCGTGCAGGATATCTTTATAATATATACACTCTGTTTGGATCATTCCTATATTGCATATGATTATATGAACATAACTTGATTTACATTGTTGATATGTCAGTATATTTTCATTTTGTTTTTTGTTAGATGTCACCCAAAGATATTATGGTCTCAGCATGCAAACTCAGTCCTTCTTAGCATCCAAGTTCAAGACATCAAACATCCTAATGTCAGCGTCACAACAAGCAGTATTTCATTCAGGTAAAAGATGTTATTTTGTAAATAAAATAAACATGATGATGATAATAATGTGCACCATTTATATGCCACTTGATACAGTGTTGCATTGAAGGAATATTTGGCTATAAGGTACCCATTGACTACACAGGTATATATTGTAACAAGAATATTTTTGCATGAATTCATGGGGATTGAATGAAAATTTTAATCTTAAGGGTATAGTTAATGTCATGAAACCTGTAGGCCAGACCATGTAAAGCAGCAAGGTTCTCAATGAATGAGTGACAGCGCCTGTGTTTGTTCTCAGCTAGTGATCACTTAGTAGGAGACCGCAACACATTCAGATTTTTCTGCTCAATGCATGCTGAATGATGAACTGTTTTTCAATGTGATTCAGACAGTTGACCCCTTGAACGGTTTTTATTTTTACTTAGCAATTATTTTGATTGTTTTTTTTCCTTCTAATTTTCTTATTCAGTGCAATTGTAGAACATACAGAGTATGAGTTTGAGTTTGATCTATTTAGCCGAGTAGACAGTACTAACTACACCATGGTATCAGCTGGAAGAGAATTCCTTATCACACTTTACAAAGAAAGCATCGGTATCAAATGGACTAGACTCACACAAACAAAAACAAAGGTTAGTTGCTGTTGATGGTGATGATGATGATGATGGTGATGATGATGATCATGATCATGATGATCATGATCATGATGATCATGATCATGATAATCATGATGTTCATGTGATCATGACAATGACATTGATGATAGTTATTTTTCTAAATGGTATGCACTTCAAAGTACATCTTTCAAAGCTTGATCATTTCTATCTAAAATCATTGACAGAACTTTAAATGAGAATCATTGATTAGAAATAAAGAATTGTGTAAGAACAAAAAAGGTTAAGATGACGACACAACAATTCAAGAAATTGATAGGACTACACGTATAAATCCATACTTCATTATCTACAACATTTTGTGCTCATGAGACTGAAAATGTTTGTTATTCTATCTTTTTTTCTCCCAGATACCATACATTAGCGTAGACTTTGAGAGATGGCAGGATGATGAGGATGCTGAGAACTCAAAGAGAATACCTCATAGTAAGTGTATCAATGAACTCATTTGAAGGCCAAGCCCACACCAACTACAAATCAACTTGAAGCAGATAATAACCAAAGAATTATAACACTTTGAATTTAATCAAACTGTGAAATATAATTGAGTCTTTACATTTTGCCTAATTGAATTGGATTGGGGGTACTCCAATTTGGAAAGGGTAGGGATGTGTGGCCCCAAAATCTGAAATTGTACCCTCATGAACTACAGTTCGTTATAGAATATGGGGCTTAAGAATTGGATGGCCTTTTCTAATTGGGTTGCTTTGGAACTAGAATTTAACATGAAAAGGGGGTCTTGAAAACAGATGTCTGAAATGAGGGTCTTAGGACCTGTCTTATGAAATAAAATTGAGAATCTTAGGAACTACCAAACCACGTCGATGGAATAGCACTGCCACTTGCACCTTGGTTGGGGAAATAATGTTTTGTGTGCATTTTTGTTCAGAATGGAGTGAAGTAAGGAAGGTGCTTGCATGGGGAAAGGATTCCTTTAAACCAAATCTTTATGTTTAGGGGTTGACAAAATGAGGGGTAAGACCAGAGAATGAGAGATTTCAACTGCATGCTTTAGGGATGGAGGAGAATGTTAGTAAATGACAAAGGGGGAAAAACAATTGTAATTGGGAATGGCTGGCAAAACGTGAAATGGGGGACTTATGGGCCACACTGCTATAATACGAGAGTGCCCCCCCCCCCCACCCGGGCAGTGATGATTGAGTAGACTCCATTTGAATCCCTGTACTGTGTATCATCTTAAGACAATAGTGTCAAATTGCTCTCCAAGCGGCTTCATAAGAGTCTCAAATGAAATTTTAATTTTATTTTATAGCTTCCAAGAAGACCTCATACAAACTACTGGAGCCGGGGGAGGAACAATCAATTGAGTATCATAGTGGGTCAGAAAAGGAGGAGGATGAAGATCTGTCGGACTTCTCGGGAGACGAGTTTGACAAAGCTTTTGAAGATGTACCAACACTGTCATCAAGGAGTGATACAGACATTGGTCAGAGTAGTTGAGGTAGTGCTTGTCTGGTGTGGCAACAAAGAAAACATGATCAGTTGCACACAATGACACGTATGTATCATTCTAAAAACATGCCACTATTCTTGAAAATCATGTCTCAACCATCACATCCCGACTCCGATACAAGACCAATTACATCAAACAACATCACAACACAAGTTGTGCATTTCATACGCATTCAGTGGCCAGAGACTCCCCTTGTTGAATACAAAGCTAGGCAGGATTAAAACGCAGTGTGTTTGTGATAAATCATGTATGCCTGTGTGAGAAACAATGACCCTAGTAGTTTTGGGGGTATGGAGGTCAAAGGCTCTAGGTCACAGAGGTTATTATGTACCTTACAATGTACGGTTATTTGATAACCCAAGAACCATTTGTCATGCAGTATCAACTTCAAACTTGGTTCGTGTTTGCATATTGATATGATGGTGATTAGATAAGCTTTGCAGGTCACTAAGTCTAAGATTCCTGGATACCAAGATCATTATATACCTCAAAACGCCTTGTACATGTGATAGCTCATTAACCATTTGAAGTATCAACTTCAAAATGTCTATTCGAATGACATGATTAGATTAGTTTAGGGAACATAGGTCAAAGGTCACATAGGTCATGCATCCTGAAATATATAATTTCCATGATAATTCAAGAACTATTTGAAGAATTAACCTCAAACTTGTTAATGAATGCAAGCATATACATGTAGGAATGACAATGGTCTTGAGTTTTGGTGAATGGCTTCTTTATTTTATAATTTAATCTGTGTGATTAGATAACTGATGGTTGCACAAATAAAAAAATATGCAATACAGTTCAGATCTGCCAATGGCAGAAGCATATAGTTTGACTGAGTGCAGTCAAGAATCCATCTAGGGTATTGCCTGTTGGAGAGAGCTAACAACTTCCATTTTGTCAAACAAAAAATACATGAGGAAAAGAAATGCAATATTTCTAATACAATCAGATGCATTTTTTTCTTGCTACTTTCTGCAGAGTAATTTGAGAATATTTCTTCGACTTCTCCCATAGATGGATGAACCATGAACTATGATAAAATTGCTCTATGAAGTATTGCTGTGTTAAAGATAACCTTAATGAAATTGAAAGATATTGTTATTTCCCAATACATCTCAATCTCATACCAGTCAGGCTCAATCAATGAGGAAAAAACTTCAACCCTCAAAGATTTCAACCACAGATTTTCACAGATTTTAATGGCATACAACACCGGGAAAAGCATACTACAAATTTTGAAAATCTGTAGTTTTGAAAGTGATTATTTGGGTTGAAATAATCACTTTCTTTACATCATCTCTTTCAGTTTTTGCACTTTATATTCCTTATCAAGGTTTTTTTAATCTAAGGAGAAAAGAGCAATAGAATTAGAGCCACTGCAGGTACTAAAGATGTCTTCATCTGGTTAAAAAATAGATGTACAGTACATGATCATGCATTCAACATACTATCCAAAATGTGGGATATAATTTAATTTTATTAATGGGGTAATTTTTTTCAATTTGGTCACTTAACAGAAGGAATGCAGTTTATGTAGGTATTCCAGAGTGTTATGTTGATCTCAAGATGGAATAACTCATTTTAATCATAGTTGTATGGATGAATTATGAGCCCCTTCAAAATGGTAAATTGCAAATTCGTCTATTGCCAACTCATCCACTCACCACATGGTCACTTTCATTTGATCTCATGCCATTCCGTCCATCCTTTCGTCCAACAACCATTTGGCCTGATAATCACTTCATCTAATCACCATTTCATCTCATAACCAGTTGGTCTAATATGTATTTCATTTTTGTCTCGCCCACCAGAGGTGAAGGCGAGACTTAGGGATCCAAATGTCGTCCGTCCATCGTCCGTCCGTCACAAATCTAATGACACATAACTCCACAACCGTAAGGTGCTTTTCAACCAAACTTGGATGGTAGATGGACTTAGGGGACCTGCATGATATGCTGCAGTCGGAGGTCATATGGTAAGGTCAAAGGTCATTTTCAGGTCAACGTTAAAGTTTACATGCAAGACTCTCTTATGACACCTAACTCCGCAACCGTAAGTCGCTTTTCAACCAAACTTGGATGGTAGATGGACTTGGGGGACCTGCATGTTATGCTGCAGTTGGAGGTCACATGGTAAGGTCAAAGGTCATTTTCAGGTCAACGTTAAAGTTTACATGCAAGACTCTCTTATGACACCTAACTCTGCAACCGTAAGTCACTTTTCAACCCAACTTGGATGGCAGATGGACTTAGGGGACCTGAATGATATGCTGCAGTCAGAGGTCATATGGTAAGGTCAAAGGTCATTTTCAGGTCAACGTTAAAGTTTACATGCAAGACTCTCTTATGACACCTAACTCCGCAACCGTAAGTCGCTTTTCAACCAAACTTGGATGGTAGATGGACTTGGGGGACCTGCATGTTATGCTGCAGTTGGAGGTCACATGGTAAGGTCAAAGGTCATTTTCAGGTCAACGTTAAAGTTTACATGCAAGACTCTTATGACACCTAACTCTGCAACCGTAAGTCACTTTTCAACCAAACTTGGATGGTGGATAGACTTGGGGGACCTGCATGTTATGCTGCAGTCGGAAGTCACGCGATAAGGTCAAAGGTCATTTTCAGGTCAACCTTACCTAACTCTGCAACCGTAAGGTGCTTTTCAACCAAACTTGGATGGTAGATGGACTTGGGGGACCTGCATGTTATGCTGCAGTTGGAGGTCACATGATAAGGTCAAAGGTCATTTTTAGGTCAACATTAAAGTTTACGTGCAAGGCTCTTAAGGCAAGTGTTATTCCATCCCAGTCATATTACAATGAAGTTTTGATACAATTCTGTTGCATGCCCTCGCGAATCACGATATTTCTGGTTATTTTTATACGTGGGCGAGACACAAAATTGCTTTTGCCTTGTTATTTATATTGCACAATTCAACACTTTGTCCAATTAGACCAAATGGTATGGACTAAATGGCTATTGGACCAACTGGTGGTGTTTAGACGGAATGGCATTAGACTAAATGAAAGTAGACCATGTGGGTAGTGGACGAACTGGCGGTAGACCAAATGAAAGCAGACGAGTTGGCAATTGGACGAATTGGCATTAGATGAATTGGAAATAAACCTTCAAAATGAAACATTTCTGTGGTGAAGAAATCAAACTGGAATTCATAAATTTGCAATTGAATTTCACCTTAAAAGTAAACATTTGTGAAATTTAAAGATGCATTCATTGAATTTGAACAGTTCGTCTTTTTCAGAAATCAAGAATGTGAAGAAATGCCATTTTCTCAAGAAATGAGAGGGAGCTTTCCTTGAAAATATTTGTAGTATTAAACAATTACAATTTCAGTTGATTTATTTCATGAAACATACATTGTTTCAAATAATAATCAAAATGATAATTTCCTTTTTATAGCTATTACATTGGGACTGTGTCTCTGTGCATTTATATATATATATATATATATTACCCATACGGTATACTAAAAAAAATTTCGGCTTGCCTGCACAACACACATGAAATGCACGAAACAGAGACAAATCATCTAAGAATGATTATGATATTTTGATTTTATGTAACCTTTTATACATTGGAACGGTGTCGATAAATGCTTTACATATATTTGTGACCAGCTACCCCAAAACCAACAATAAGTTGTCAGGAAGGGTTCCCTGTAAATAGCCAAAATAGAAACTGGGTCTTATTATGATTAAACAAATAAACAAATAATTGACAGAATTTAGTTGGATTGTTTTTTGTTATTTTACAGGTAAGCAGATCATCCACTAACAAAATAAAAATTATCTTACATATCTTGAAAAGTCAGTTCTGAGCATTTGCAAATTATGTCCTGTATTAAATCTGTATAATTTCCAAATTGGTTGGCAATGATTACTTAGATTAAGGTCCACAATGCTGGTGATGATGAAATTGATTTTGAAACGTGATGGATGATAATGGTCACTGTGGTGAGTTGAAATGTCCGTGAAGACAAAGTTGATGATGATGATAAACATTTGATTTCAGCAATCCATGGGTTAAAATGTTCTTTAGAACAGGTTGATGATCTTGATGAAAACTGAGAATTCCTCTTTTAAAATACCTGCAAACAATTCATTGATGGTGTGTAAATAATTTCCACAGAAGTTAATGCTGTATTTCACACAAAAGTGAACAATGCTCTGACGTTGAACTCTTTGAGTTCTGATCTGGTATGATGATGTCCTTGAATACACTGCCAGCTTATACATATGAATGTTCTGGAAGCTTCTAGTATTGTCTTTAAAAGAACATTCTCCTTTCTAGAGCAATCCTAATTCTAGAAGACTCTGGAATGACCTCACTGAAAACAACATAGCTATTCATATTGTCCTTTTTCCCTTACTGGCCATCTATTGTAAGTTACAGAAATACCAGACATTACACTACCTCATTAACTTTGCGTGTACCTAGCAAAGTGACATTCTGGAATATTCTTATTACAATGAACTTTCTTAGAGAGAAAAAACTAGATGAATGAATATGCATGTAATTTCTCTTACGATTCTTCTTATACATAACAGTCTTCAAAAAGTAATAATTCAAAGAATTAGCTTAAGAAAAAAATAATTCTTCTCCTTCATACTGTTAATCCCACCGTAGCACTAGCGTCCTTTGGAAAGGCATTTATCTACTTTTGCCACTCTCGCCCCAGGTGTAAAAATGGGTACCTGGTAGGAAAGAATTCCTTGAATGCTGGATGCACCCAATCAGGGTAGCTGGGGTAATAGAATAGCGCTTAGAAACATTTGTATTAAGCGATGTATAAATGTTGCATATTATTATTAAAGAGAAAACAAGATAAAAGAGTATTGGCTCAGTTGGTAGGGCATCCGTCTCACAACTGGTAGGTCATAATTTCAAACCCCAGCCACGTCAGACAAAAAAAGTTAACTGATTTTTTGTCTCTCCTGCAAAGGCGCTGCTTGTCCGATGCATTGGCGGCGGAAGCCAAAGATTTTAGGGGGGGACCGCCACAATTTTTGTACAAGCAAAAAAAAATTGAGGGGGGACACAGGCAAAAAAAATGACAAGCAAAAAAAAAACAAAAAAACTCAAATTTATGGGGGGAAAAGTCCCCCCGCTTCCACCGCTTATGGTCCGATGGCAGCAGAGGCGTCAGCATTGAAATCTTAAACAAGATTAAGTTTTTTACATGTCATCACAACTTAAAAGTATATAGACCTAGTTCATGAAACTTGGACTTACGGGTACTAAAAGAGTTCCACTTTTTTCTTGAAGAAATGTAATTGTCTATTGATTTTTATTTGAGAAAAGGGGACTCTTGGAAACATAACGATCTCTATTTGATTTCTTCTTGGTTTTTTGTCTCACCTGCATAGCAGAGTGAGACTATAGGCGCCGCTTTTCCGGCGGCGGCGTCAACATCAAATCTTAACCTGAGGTTAAGTTTTTGAAATGACATCATAACTTAGAAAGTATATGGACCTAGTTAATAAAACTTGGCCATAAGGTTAATCAAGTATTACTGAACATCCTATTAGAGTTTCATGTCACATGACCAAGGTCAAAGGTCATTTAGGGTCAATGAACTTAGACCATGTTGGAGGAATCAACATCAAAATCTTAACCTGAGGTTAAGTTTTTGAAATGTCATCATAACTTAGAAAATATATGGACCTAGTTCATGAAACTTGGACATAAGATTAATCAAGTATCACTGAACATCCTGCATGAGTTTCACGTCAAATGACGAAGGTCAAAGGTCATTTAGGGTCAATGAACTTTGGCCAATTTAGGGGTATCTGTTGAATTACAATCAAAACTTTAAAAGTTTTTGGATCTGATTCATGAAACTTGGACATAATAGTAATCAATTATCACTGAACATCCTGTGCATGTTTCAGGTCACATGATCAAGGTCAAATGTCATTTAGGGTCAATGAACTTTGGCCGAATTGGGGTATTTGTTGAATTACCATCATAACTTTGAAAGTATGTTGGTCTAGTTCATAAAACTTGGACATAAGAGTAATCAAGTATCACTGAACATTCTGTTCACATGTTAGGTCACATGACCAAGGTGAAAGGTAAATGAACTTTGGACATAATGGGGGTATTTGTTGAATTACATGTACCATCATATCTCTGTAAGTGTATTGGTCTAGTTCATAAAACGTGGAAATAAGAGTAACCAAGTATCACTGAACATCTTGTGCGAGTTATAGTAGTTTTCAAAGTCAGCACTGCTGCTATGTTGAATCGCGTGATGCAGGTGAGACGGCCAGAGGCATTCCACTTGTTTTATATTGTTAAGGGTAGTGTAAAAATAATAAATATGGGTATATGTTACAAGAATACATAATCAAAATGTTTGAATCATGGTTAAGGATGTAGGAATTACATGAGCAGACAAAGCTTTTCTTATGAATGTGGTATATTTGCTTCAAAGATAAATGCCAATTTTGGTGATGTTTCAAAGGAGTTCGTATAGGATCCAATAAATGACCACCCAAGTATCTGTATGTATGAATTGATATACATGCCAAAGTATTCTGTAAGAAATTGTGTAGTGGCTGAAAAATTAATTAGTGAAATAAACATGTTATTGGGGCAAGTTGTCAGGTCTTTTTTTAAAGCAATAATAATACACTGCTCACCTGTTCTTATCTGTGTTGGCGATCTACAGTGTGATTGTTTTTCAGCTTTGATTTCAGTTTATGTAACTGTAACAGATCTAGATGTATGATAATATTGTGACAATTAACCTTGATTTTAAAGACTTGATTTCTCATAACAATATTTATCTGTTGGATCTGATGAAAATTACCACCCAAGTGTTTATATATATGAATCAATGTTCAAATCTTGTTAGTAAATAAGAAGATTGCTCAGTAAAAAAAAAAGGATGGCATTTCATCAATAGTTCTTTTTCCAAGCAATCGTTAATGACTGTGTCTACACATGCCTCTTTGTTTTGCAATTGTACTTGGTTTTCAGATTATTTTGATTATTTCACAGCATCTTGCTTGCTGAAAGGGGAAGTCTTCCCAAAACCAGAATTAGATGAAAAAATTAAAATCAGACCAGTCTATTACAGAAATTTCCATCAAAATTGGATACAAAACCAGAAGGAAATTTGACAAAAAAACTAAGGAAAGGAGGAAGCAGGGGCAGATCCAGGATTTTCCAAAGGGGGGGGGGCAAATTTTTTCGGAGGAAAATTTTGACGAGCAAAAAAAACAAAAAATGTTTTTAACCACAAATTAAGGGTATTTCGTACCCAAAAAAATTTGACAAGCAAAAAAAAAGGTCTTCAATTTCAAAAGAGGGGGCACACCTCTATTTTAATGGCATTTTTACATTACAGATTTTAATTTTGCTTCTCAAAAGGGGGGAGGGGCACGTGCCCAACCCCCCTCCTCTCCCCCCCCCCTTGACCCGCCAGTGGGAGGAAGTAATTTCTTCCTTAAGATTTTTCCCTGATTAAAGATAAATTCCAGTGGTGGTAACTATCTCAAAATGAGTCTGAACAGAATCCAATGAAGTTACCTTCAAAGTGTTAGTAACTTAGTATGTAAAAAGAAAATATATGCCAAATAGCTTTGGAAGAAGATGCGTAATTGCTGAGAAATGAGCAAAATAAGCATGGGATTCCATCAACTGTCAGGTATTTTTCGAAGCAGCATTAATACACTGTCCCACATATGCTTTTCTGTGTTAGTGATCATCAGAATGATCAATTTTGAGCTAAGATTGCATGATTTTACAAAGATATGCTTATATTAATGTACCAGATCTAGATGTATAATATTTTGACAACCTTGATTTAAAAGACTTTCTCAAGAAATAATTATTTTGCTGCAATTACTGTCTTATACCTTTAATAGCTGTAATATGCCTCTACCATTGCAATGCAGTACCGAATTATCTTTCACTTTTTTTTATTCCAAGATCATATGTATGCCCAGTCTTGTTGAGCATTGGGTGAAAACTGAGGAAGTGGTAAAATCCACAAGATTTGCAAGGTTTATATAACTATTAAAATTTGGCTGTCCACTTCTCGCAGCCAATCTGGATTTATTTTAAATCCTTAGTGTTTACAATACACTTGTTCTAATATCCACTGAGTCTAATTCTCATTAATTATTGTAATACCCAATTGGTTGAATTTCTATTCTGCTTATTTTTTATTATTCTTTGCTTTGTCAAATGAAATTTTTGTTTAACAGTTCATTAAAACATATATAAGTTTTATCAGACCAAGTGGATATTATTCTTAGACAAAATGGGTATAGTCTGACTGGAAATGAGACAAAATGATAAATGGGTTAAATAATCAGACCAAATGGTTAGAAGATGAACTGGTTGGTGACAAAAAAGTAAAGTGAGACTAAACACAAATTGGATGAATCAGGGGGCCTGTAACACAAAGCTTAGCAATAATCTTAGAACATTTTTCTACAATTGATTGCATTGACTATGATGTACAAATAATTGTGAAATCAAGTGTATGATTAATCGCTAATCTTTTGTCTTAAGGGAGCCAGGTGTAGACTAATCAGAAAATTATCTTTCATTTAAACACTTATCCAAGGGATAATAAGATGTTTTTTCTTCTGACCACTGTGGATGACTACATTTACAAGGGAAGAGGAAAATAGTAACATGTCACGTGTATTTCAAGCTGAAATCAATCTATATTTGTCACTCAATTTTTCAATGATTTGAATTTAATTTGAATTGAGTTATTGTTGATTGTTAGCTACAAGCCTAAGATATATTTTATACTTAACTTCTCGAAAAAAGTTTGGAAATCTGATTTTTATCGATAATCCTGTAATTAAGATCAATGAATAGATCATTTAATTCTCTTTAAAATGCTACCCTACATGATATTATGGTTCACATGGAGGTGCAGTGACTTGAAATGTGGGGCAAGGTCAAAATTCAAAAGTTGCAGAATGGCACAATATTGAAAGTCACTGTTCTTTTTTCTGTGGTGATGAGTGAGTTTCTCAGCGGTTTCTTTTGTTATCATTCATGTTATCTCACAGAGCCATCACTGCATAAACCACAACAAAATATAAAAAGATGAAGAAGCAGGGGCTTGATTTGAATGGATTTTCATCTCTATTTACACAGACAATAGAATCATGTTCTGTATTAACCCTTCATGTCTATTTCTTCTCGTTTTGCAGCTTTTCAATTCAGTCCTCATCCAACACTTGAATACTGCACTTTTTGTGATGGCATGATTATAAAAAGCATGGCATCATTTTAAAGAGAATTAAATGATTTTTTGAATGATATCAACCTGGGGGGGCACTCGACCCAAAAAATGGTAGGGGTGTGCCGTGGGCGAGACAAAAAACGAGGGGCTTGGAGAGGGCTTATTTTAAAAAGGAGGGTCCTCGGAACGGGCTTCGGAACTACAAATGTTTGTGAAAACAGGGGTCCTTGGAACGGGTTGCCTGTGTGTGGGTGAATTCATCTCTATGGAACGGGCATACGTGCATGCAGCTTGCCGGGCTCCAGGTGCGCTAGCGCAGTGGCGATGGTCGGGCAGCACTTTGCGGCCGCTTTTCATCAAAATTGCGGCTCATTGTAGCAGATCAATACTGCCGGAACAGCGTAACGGAAAATATGCGAAACTTTGGAGTGGATTTATTTCTTTTTTTCCTCGATGAGGAGAAAATGCTATGCTTTGAATCGGCTTTCTCTGTTTTTTTTCTCAAGACAAAAATGCTTTGCGTTGGAACGGAAATGTGAGTGTAAAAATGGGAGTCCCCTCCGCAGCACATACACCATATGCATTATATACTGAGTGCTCCCCCCCCCCTGGGATATCAAATATGCATTGTCTAAAATTGGCAGTTGGGAGAAATTAATGGCAAGACTCAGATTTCCAAATTTTTTAGAGGGGTTTATGTGAACTGTTTCCATGAGTACTAGTGTATGATGATTGGGTGTCCATGATTATATTGCCAGTAGAGCACCTATCTGTGTTTTTATGAGGTTGATCACTTTGCCATTTGCGATCAAAGTTTCTCTTTGCAGCTTGTTGCTTTGAATATTGTACAGTTGTACAGTTTTACATAACAATACAGTAATTAAAGCCTTTTTATGTTTACATAGAATTCTCTTTGGTACTTTAATGTTTGTTGTATTGGGAATTTTTGTAGTAGCAGTAAACATAGAAGTTCACTGTTTGAAATGTCAATGATAATCCCATTGATGTTGAATGACTATACATTAGCATTGTGAGGGATGGGGAGTTTGTGATATTCAATGATTCGCAATAACATTGTACCAGACAAATGAAGGGAGATAGAGGGGAGGGAAGGTGAGAGAGTGAGACAAGGAAATTAGATGGAAAGGTTATGGCCTGTATTCTGAAGTCCGCTTTAATCTCTATTCTGAACTTGAGATTTAACTATGGATAGCCAATTGTGACATAAATCTCTAAAAGTATAGGTTCAACTTATCAGCCGATTTGACTTATTCTTAACTGTCTGAGAAGAATGAATAAGATAGTTGTCTTCACCAGTACTACCATGGTCACATTTGTTCTACGGCGGCCGTACGGCAAGTCAAAAACAGCCGTTTTAACATTTTTGTACCAACTAAATATAGGTGGTTTGAATAAAAATGAATAAAACGGCTGTTTTCGACTCGTCGTACGGCCGCCGTAGAGCAAATGTGACCATGGTATTGAGGTTGAGGAAAGAGCATGGTCACCATACGAAACATATATGTTTAAAAACCTGACATTTTGGCTTTCCATAATTTTAGTACAGAGACCATGGTCTAAGTTCAATCTGACTTCAGAATACAGGCAAATGGGCTTGATTGAAAGAGGAATGGGAAGGAAACAAATCAGACTGGCCTGGGGATAAGGTGGGGGGAGGGGGAATATTGTGTGGGTAGTACAGTGTGTGCATGTTCTTGGTTTTCTGAATAGGGTTTAGTAATCCAGGGAAAGTCAGGGGTATGTGTCAGTTAAATTCATTTTATGTATAGATGTTTTTTTAATTGATTAATGATATATATTTTTAAAAGTATGTGTGCAAGAGAGGTTGGTGGTACCAATAGTTAATCAAATATGAATTTGTACCACAATAGAAGGAGTTTGGCACTGATGACCCGAAAAAAAAACAAAGCAATGAAGACTGCTTTGTGTAACCCAACCCAACAAATGAATGTTAACACAAAACCTTTCAAGATACTTTCCTAAGGACTATTGCTTGAATGACATTAGACCAATAAACCAGATACAAAATTATCTATTGCAAGAAAGGGGCACTTGAATGGATTGCTGAAATATTAGGCCTATGTGACTGAATAAAGTAATATATCATACAAGCAAAACACTGGCAACATTCGGGGGAAAGAACAGACCGGGAAAAAGGCATTTCAATGATTGGATTATTAAAATCAATGTTATTTCATTAATTGGATTATTTTAGTATACACAGACATGCTATGACAAAGTAGTACTAAGGCCTTGTAAAAGTTGGTGTTGTATAGTGCAAACACTGGTGGCCCGGGGGGGGGGGGGGGCAAAGCCGGCGTGTGCCCCCCCCCATGAGAGGCACGATTGCAATTTGTAATGTAAAAATTTTGTTAAAACAGACGTGTGCCCCTATTGAAGGTGAAGACCTTTTTTTTTTTACTATTTGCTTGTCAAATTTTTCCTTGGGGAAATGTGCACCCCGGCCCCCCCCCCTTTGGAAAATCCTGGATCCGCCCCTGAGTGCATTGAGGATGGGGACATAAATATCTATTCATTTGTTTTTTGTTTTTTAAGATTCAAGGTATAATGAGCCAAAATTGCCTTTCTTCATTAAACTCAATTGAAATAGACATATAGGGGCCTAATACTTTTTTTTTATATACCGGTACATGTAAAAATCCCACCATTCCCCCCCCCCCCATCCTTTTCTTTACTTTTCTCCTCTTTCATTCTTTTTTTTTAACTCGGTCGTGAAAATTTCAGGGTGTCCGATGCCCCCCCCCCCCCCGCCCCCCCCCCATGCATATACTCCATGCACCTGTTACGTGCTCCAAGCTCGCTTGCGCATAGGCCATCACTGTTCGCCACTGCACTAGCACTCCTCCCTGTCAGCATTTCCGATGTGTACGGAATCTCGCGCGGTGCACCTCTCTCTCCCATCCCAGGCGCCCAAGCTCCCACTCTCCGATCCTCCTCTCTCAATACAGTGTCAGGGCTAATAGTGGCAAAACAGTCGTGCTTCGTCGACTACCATCATCAATTATAATATTCGGGATGAGTAACGTACTATCATTCTTCAGCTTTCTGTGCAATGATCTGAAAGTGATGAATTAAAATACTGAAAAGGACGATAACATTCATCGTGTGTTGTTTGTTAGTCTTCTCAAAAAGCCGTGCTCACTGAGGACAAGGTACGGGAGTGATGGTTCGCTAACCCGGTAGAATCGGGTAAGGTGTTCATTGGTTCTCGCTGAATTCACCCATGTTGCACCACCGCATCTCCTAGATCTTCACTTAGGAAAAAAAGACCGTCTTTGTAACAATCGTTGTGGGCTTTAAGGGAAATTCAACCAGATTCGTTGCCTGAAGATGCACATGTGAACAATTGGGAATTTGGTAAGAAGTGAAAATCTACTTATGTCTCCCCCAACCTGATTCTGAACTGGAGTTCTGTTTCTGGCCTTGTTGTGGCCCTGGATCCCATTTTTTAAAAGTTTATTTAAGTCCATTAAGATCAATCTCTGTCTGTTTGACAATTGTATTTTAAAACATTGATTTTACTGATTTAGTGATTATGTAAGAGACAAAATATGTAGCATCTTTGTTTATGATTTGAATATCATGATTTCTATTGTGACAGGTGACAGATTGAATATTATGATTATTATTCATTGTTTTAGATTAGAAGTATGAAACTATGATATTCTTTATTATCATTATTTTGATTATTCAATAATCATCTCACAATGGCCCAATGTAAATAATTATGATTCAGATGTCACTGTGAGTCCACAGGGGGGCCACTTCCATTCATGAGTGGATACCATGCGCGACCATGGGGTCTCGAAAAGCACCCTAAACACTTAATTTCCATATTCTGAAAATGCACCCCTTAACAAGTATTGGCGTGTGAAACCCTACCCTTAACAAGTATTGGAAACAAAACGATACTCTTGGCAAACATTCCCTGAAATGAACCCCTAAACAAGTACAGGAATGTTTTATTGTTACGGGTCCTTCGGTCGTCGGCTTTACCTTATTTGGTTTAGTACGACCCCACCTTCTACACCTCGTGCAAATAGGACTCTAAACACGTAGTGTTGGGGCAAAAAGGACATCCTTTAGAAAACATTTTAATTTTGTTTTATCATCCCCGCAAATTCGACCCTAAACACGTAATTTTCCTAGCGAAATAGATACCCTTTTTTCATTATTTTTGTGTTTTTGACACCCTTATCACGTTACGTACATGTACGTAACGTGCCCTATCGTGAAAAGGACATCCTTTTACGTGTTTTTTTTGGTCGCGCATGGTATCCACTCGTCAATGTAAGTGGCTCCCCCGGTGTGTGTCATACATGTGTCACTGTCATTCTTCCCATGTTTTCATTGGAAACCGCACAAACACATTTTTATCATTATCTCCCTTTATTCCGTAGAATGACTCCCCTCCCTGCGCCTAGACCTAGCTGCCCACTGATGTACAATTACCTACTGATGTTTAATACAGGTGTATTTTCAATTGGTCTAATGCCAATTTGTCCAATTACCAACTCGTCTACTATCATTTTGTCTACTAATCAGTTCATCCACTATCCACATGATCTAATTGCCATTTCATCCACTCCCCATTTAATCTAATAACCAGTTGGTCCAATAGCCATTTAGTCTGTATACCATTTGGTCTTATTGGACTTGGTGTAATTGGATGAAATTAATGATAAAGAAATGGGTATTAGACCAACTGGTTATGAGATGAAATGGTAGTGTAGAGAACTGGTGATTAGACGAAGTGATGATTTGACCAATATTGGTTAATGGACCAAATGGTTGTTAGATGAAATGTTGATGGACGGAATGGCTAAATAAAGGTAGACCATGTGAAGACGAGATGGCAATAGATGAATCAGCAGTTTACCGAATGATATCCCAAGTTCATTAGGGTTACGTAACCTTAAGAGGCACTGCTGTCGTTCCACACATCATTTTGTGGGGGGGGGGTAAGGGCTTCTGAAGTTAGCACACACTTATCCAGCTCTTTGGAATGATCTCCCTCTGGTATTAAAAGGATTTCTGTTGGCACATTAATAGATGCGTTCCTATGTGGAGAAGCAACAATTCAATGCCTACATTCTTTCTCCTTGATGAGCCTTATTTTTACGGCAAGTCCACTTTTCAGAAGGGCATATTTTCATACAACACCAGAAAAGGGAAAATCTTGAAAGGGCACAAAAATATCTAAGGTCATTGAAAGAGGCAATATGAGGCAAATTATGGTTAAATTCAAATAATTAAATGGTTGAATCAAGCCTAGTATCTTGAGCTTTCTCGAGATACTATCAAAGTGAATTTGATACATTACGTTTTAGATTATTCTTATGGGGGGGGGGAGAATAAACAGGGGGAGAGAAGGAGAAAGATGTTACAGGCCTGTTGAAATTCCCTGGGGGACTCTGACAGATTTTTAGAGATACCAACCTTCATGTTAGCCCAAGTCAAGGAGTACAAGTCCAACCCAACAAAAAAAAGTTGATTTGAATAAAAAGGGAAAAATCCAATAAGCAAATTCATCAAAATCAAAATCAGATAGAATAAGTAAATAATGACATTGTAAAGTTTTGTTTAATTTCACAAAACAGTAATATGCATATCCTGGTCAGTATGCAAATGAGGGGACTGATGACTTCACTCAGTCACTATATCCTTTGAATTTATGTGAAATATTCTAATTGTCTCCTCATTCCCATGTGAAACAAAGATTTCTTCCTCCCTGAACATTTTGAGTTGTTTTAACATTTTATGGTTCAGTCAAGTAGGTCCTTACTCTTTCCTTACTGTCAAATCAGTAATAATTCAAACAATAAAAAACGAAAGAAGTAGTGAGTGAGGGACATCATCAACTCTCTCATTTATATATCACTAGGTTGTGCATACTATACAACTGTTTAGTGAAAAATTAGCGAGAATTTAAAATGTCATAATTTTTTAAAATATATTACATCTGACTTTGATGAAACTAATTCAGCGTTATTATTAAATTATTTTTTGTCTCACCTGCGAAGCAGAGTGAAACTATAGGCGCCGCTTTTCCGACGGCGGCGGCGTCAACATCAAATCTTAACCTGAGGTTAAGTTTTTGAAATGACGTCATAACTTAGAAAGTATATGGACCTAGTTAATAAAACTTGGCCATAAGGTTAATCAAGTATTACTGAACATCCTATTAGAGTTTCATGTCACATGACCAAGGTCAAAGGTCATTTAGGGTCAATGAACTTAGACCATGTTGGAGGGATCAACATAGAAATCTTAACCTGAGGTTAAGTTTTTGAAATGTCATCATAACTTAGAAAATATATGGACCTAGTTCATGAAACTTGGACATAAGGTTAATCAAGTATCGCTGAACATCCTGCACGAGTTTCACGTCACATGACCAAGGTCAAAGGTCATTTAGGGTCAATGAACTTTGGCCGAATTGCAGATATCTGTTGAATTCCCATCATAACTTTGAAAGTTTATGGATCTGATTCATGAAACTTGGACATAATAGTAATCAAGCATCACTGAACATTTTGTGCAAGTTTCAGGTCTCATGATTAAGGTCAAAGGTCATTTAGGGTCAATGAACTTTGGCCGAATTGGGGGTATCTGTTGAATTACCATCATAACTTTGAAAGTTTATTGGTCTAGTTCATTAAACTTGGACATTATAGTAATCAAGTATCTCTGAACATCCTGTGCGCGTTTCAGGTCACATGACCAAGGTCAAAGGTCAATGAACTTTGGCCGAACTGGGTGTATCTGTTGAATTACCATCATAACTTTGAAAGTTTATGGATCTGATTCATGAAACTTGTACATAAGAGTAATCAAGTATCACTGAACATCCTGTGCGAGTTTCAGGTCACATGATCAAGGTCACAGGTCATGTAAGGTCAATGAACTTTGGCCATGTTGGGGTTTTTTGTTGAATAACCATCATATCTCTGTAAGTTTATTGGTCTAGTTCATAAAAAGTGGACATAAGAGTAACCATGTATCGCTGAACATCTTGTGCGAGTTAGAGTAGTATTCAAAGTCAGCACTGCTGCTATATTGAACCGCGTGATGCAGGTGAGACGGCCAGAGGCATTCCACTTGTCTCTTTTGACTCAAATAAAATATGTTCTTGGGTGGAATTGACCTTTAATGGGTGCCCATCTCATCAGCCTTTTTTCTCTTGAAATTCCCATATTGCAGATGGTGGTTCCAAGGTGATTTGAATGAGGATTTACTGTGAGGGCTACATGTACCATATTCTGTCCTCCATCTCAGGGTTACCTATAGTTCAGACATGTGGGGGGGATGCTGGGGACACAGGCCATTTTAGTACAGAAATTGTCTTTGATGATAAAATGAGAAATGTCTTCATCTTTTTGATGGGTTTGCAATGCCACATTTGTGTTGTTGAGGATGATTGGGTCAAAGATCATTTAAGGGTCAGAAGGTCAAGTTTTTGTCTCACCTGCGAAGCAGAGTGAGACTAGGCGCCGTTTTTCTGACGGCGGCGGCGGCGTCAACATCAAATCTTAACCTGAGGTTAAGTTTTTGAAATGACATCATAACTTAGAAAGTATATGGACCTAGTTCATGAAACTTAGCCATAAGGTTAATCAAGTATTAGTGAACATCCTATTAGAGTTTCATGTCACATGACTAAGGTCAAAGGTCATTTAGGGTCAATGAACTAGACCATGTTGGAAGAATCAACATCAAAATCTTAACCTGAGGTTAAGTTTTTGAAATATCATAATAACTTAGAAAGTATATGGACCTAGTTCATGAAACTTAGACATAAGGTTCATCAAGTATCACTGAACATCTTGCTTGAGTTTTGTGTCACCTGACCAAGGTCAAAGGTCATTTAGGGTCAATGAACTTTGGCCGAATTGGGGGTATCTGTTGAATTCCCATCATAACTTTGAAAGTTTATGGATCTGATTCATGAAACTTGGACATAAGAGTAATCAAGTATCACCAAACATCCTGCATGAGTTTCACGTCACATGACCAAGGTCAAAGGTCATTTAGGGTCAATGAACTTTGGCCGATTTGGGGGTATCTGTTGAATTACAATCAAACTTTAAAAGTTTTTGGATCTGATTCATGAAACTTGGATATAATAGTAATCAAGTATCACTGAACATCCTGTGCGCATTTTAGGTCATGTGACCAAGTCAAAGGTCAATGAACTTTGGCCATAATGGGGGTATCTGTTGAATTACCATCATAACTTTGCAAGTTTATTGATCTGACTTTTGTAACTTGGACATAAGAGTAATCAAGTATCACTGAATATCCTGTGCAAGTTTCAGGTCACATGATCAAGGTCAAAGGTCATGTGAGGTCAATGAATTTTGGCCACATTAGGGGTATTTGTTGAATTACCATCCTATCTCTGTAAGTGTATTGGTCTAGTTAATAAAACATGGAAATAAGAGTAACCGAGTATCACTGAACATCTTGTGCAAGTTATAGTAGTTTTCAAAGTCAGCAATGCTGCTACATGTTTGTGGAATTGGTGATGCAGGTGAGACGGCCAGAGGCATTCCACTTGTTGAAACATATATGTAAAGCTGACAGACCTTGTTGATTCATACAAGTACACCCATGACCTTGTAAAGATTTTAAGCATCTCTGCATTATTGTTTATACTTGGATTTTTTCATTAATTTCAAATTATTTACTGTGTCATGCTGTGCATGCAACAACAGTCCTATGCATTGGAGATTGATTTCAATTAGCATACATGCGCTGGACACCCCTCTTACTGGCTCATAGCTCAGCCTTATCCATTAATTTCACTAGGGAGCAGTGTGTGGATGAAATTGATGCCCGCCCCACTTGCTAACTTAAAAATGATGTTCGCATAAGTCAGGAAAAGGAAATATTGATGCTGCCTATCCCGCATCAACATACTTGTTTTCAAGGACACTCAAAGACATGGCATGGCAAAACTGAACATTATTTTCCAGAACAAAGTAATTTGGGAAGGAAAAACTGTTGCCGGAATCTTTTTTACAAGCATGACACACTGCAAATAAACCAGTCCTTTTTTTTTTTTTAACAAAGTTTGCACATCAGGAAAGATTTCTACATTAATGTAGGCTATCCAGAATTATGAGGTCAATCTTGACTCATGTTTCTATTCAATATGACTCATGACTTGATAGTGAAATCATTATGACATCACATTCGTACGAGTTATGTTATCATAATTGACAAAACTGTGACATACATGTAAGAATTGAAACGTTATTTGATATCATATTACATTATAGTAAATGTATATTAAAAGTGAACATTATTGTAGTCAGGCAGTCAGCTATGGAAAACGGCATGGCCAATTTTGGTAAAGGAAATTTACAATGCAGGTACATGTACCAGCAATCAGTAGGTGTGATGTTAAAATCCTGCTGGTTCCAAGATTCTTTCTGACTTAAATACTGGCGAAAGACATAAATTGTTATTTCAATGTACAATTGATTGTGAAAAAAAATTATTGTACGATCAGTCGCTTAGCTTTGTGTTATGGGACCTGCTTTAAAAAAAAGAAAAATTTCCTCTGGATGTGTACCTGACTTTTTCTTTGCTAAATATTTAGATTGTTATCCAATGGGTGTATACTGTTTGTTTGACAATGTAATGGATGTTTTTTCTTGCAGGTCTTTCCGTTGTCGGCAATCTAAGATGTCTCTTTTCAAACCTATCACCAATCTAAACCTCAGTGGGTCGACCACCATCGCTCCTGACAACCAATCCGTATACATCACAGAGATTGATGCTCAGAAAAGGTAAGATAATAAGGCTTGCTTTCAGTCTGTTCATGCTGGCTGTGTTCACATGTGAATTGTATACCAGCCTAAATAGCCCCGGCTCAAGTCAGCTGCTTGTATCTGGCCAGGTTTATTACCCATAATGCAATATTCTCAACAGCATAGTCTTGTAACATAGTCCCACTTGAATTATGAATTATAATAACACACAAATTCACTACTCAATACATTCAAATAACAATAATCATGCTGAGAAGCCCAGTTTGTATGGTAACTGTCAGATAAAATATATTATGTCGGATAAATCACCTGACAAGTACTTCTATGAAATGCCCCCCCCCCCCTCCCCTCTGAGATTTACATATTTGATATGCTTCATTCTATAAACTGAAATCGGCAGGGGTCGAGGGCTATATCAATGTGATGCAAACTGCTAGGATTAGCAGTGAGGAGAAGGGACATTTTATGGGTACAGTTCACTTAAGGAGCATGCAGGTGCTTTCTAAGGGTGTTTTATGATGAAAATTTGGCATGGATACACCCTTCAGAATGCTTTCAGAGAGCACACAAGAAAGGCTGAAAAGCTAGAGACTCAAAAAAGGGGAACATTCAGGCTGTATATACATAAAAAACTGAAAGATTATAATTCAATTATAAGAATAAGTATGCATGGAAGCAGTGGTTACTGAACGGAACTAACTCCAGAACGGATTTCACTTATTCATATAATTTTCAAGATATTAGAAATATCCTGGATTTGAGTTTCTGGAGTATGATTTCATAACTATTTCTGTTTAGTTTTTCTGCAACTGGTTGAACAAATGTGACCAACCACCCCAAAACCACCAATAGGCTGCCCGGGAAGGTTCTCTATTAATACTAATATTTAGCCAAAATAGTATATTGGTCTTCAAAAAGCCAAAATCAAAAACTTAGCTTGTCTGAAGGAGTACTTACTCATTTTTTTTGTAAAAATGTTGAATTCTAAAGTTGAACTGAAAACAAGATACAATAGTTTCTATGACAGAATTTTTTGAGGAGTGTACACATCTCATGCTTGAGTAATCTCAAACTTAAAATAAGAGGCCCTTCGCATTACGCTTTCTTAAACTAGTTTACTGGAAGCCGATTCAGGAAACCATTTGGGAAGATCGCTTTGCTAGCGTTCCCACTTGATCACACGAAATTGGTTTTCAAAATCACTTCACGTAAAGCGCTCTTGTTGCTATGGAAATGCTCCCAGTGGGGTGACATGTTTCGCGCGAAATTTGAAACTGCAGCATGGTCATTCTACACCTGTCGTGTGGAGTAGCGCGCTCAAAATGTGCGAAGATTGCTTCCCGAAGAACGGTTGTGTCCTCACGCTAAAACCAGTTTAACGAGGCAAAGCGGTCTTGAAAACTACATCGCAAGGTGGTTTTCCAAACTGGTTTAGAAGATCGCTTCCAAGACCGCTTCGACCGTTCTCACTACTCGTTAAACTAGTTTCCACTAAACTAGTTCCCAGTAAACTAGTTTTAAGAGCATAGTGAGAACAGCCTCTAATATTTCTCACCTTATTTCGTGAAGCTCTCGGTTTTTTTCCCCGCAGTCAATCAAGTATTTGAGTGAGTTATTGCTGATCAAGTTTGACAAATCACATATCATTTTAAAGCTCAGGATGATCTTGATCAAACTCATTAAAAATCTCGAAATTAATTTTGGGCCTGACTTAAGGCGGTGCTGCACCATCCCGAGTTTGCTCAATCTCGAGATTTTAGCCTGGTCGGCCCTCTTCGCGATTAATCTTGAGATTCAAGAAACCCCGTCTCCACCATCGCAAGAGGAGTGATTCCTGCTCGAGCGAGGTAACAAGCCAGATATTCTGTGCATGCACATTTTCGGATCTTGGAGTTTCAACGGCCCGCGCTTTTTAATAACTTCCCACGATATACAATCAAATACATGTACTCCTTTCACTAGCACTTTCACCAAATTCGACCGGTTTTATGCAACAATCCTCTCAGCTCAGCCGCGCTCAGCGAGTGAAAAGTGATGTATTCTTCGTTAAATATGATGGCGGAGAAGGAGGCAACGACAGAGAGAGAGAGAAAAGGAGGAAAGAAATGCTCTTTGCTCACATTTTGCGAAGGAATAAGACAACACTGCTGTCAGTGTTATTATTGACTATGACCACCGTCGATAATGAGCGCCTCCCCCATCGGTCTAGTCTCTCCCAAAATCCATTCACTGATGGGACACCATCGTTGCTATTTGGGGAATTGATGAACGCTATTCGCAATTATGTCTATTATATTCGCGTTTATAAAGTTGACTTTCGCATGCGTTCGGTATGATCGCGATGTGTTTAGGTTTTGACCAAAGCGGAAGTTGAACGCGAATTGCATTATGGACTGACGTCATGAATAAATTAGCGGGATAATTCGTAAAATAGCGCTATTTTTGCAAATAAACCCGAGTTGACTTGGGATTGCAATCTCGAGATTAATCATACGAACTAGCGCGATAATTGCGTCTCCATTGCAAACAATCTCAAGATTTTTCAGATCGGGAAAATTTGCTGGATCAGAAATAGCGCGCTAATTTGAAAACTCGGGATGGTGCAGACGGCCCTATATTGTTGGTTTTAGGCTCGCCAGTCACCAATGGTGTTTAATTGCAGTTGGATTTTACCTTTTTCAAAACACAAAATACCTTTTTCAGGAAAACACAAAATACGAAACAATGAATGAGATCTCAGGATTAAATTACCAATAAAAATGTTTTACTTTAGTTTCGTCTTTTGAATCCTGTCAATTTTTTTTTCATACATGTATGAAATCATGTTGATTGAAAAAAAACAAATGGAGCAGAATAAGTTACTTTAAAAAAAAATCAAATGAAGGCTGAGTATGTTTGGCTAATTCCTGTTGGGGTGATTTCCTTTTTCTGGATTATTTATTTAGTACTTTTCATGGAAATCAATAAGATATTTAGAGGCGGTCTTATGCATACAAACATGGGCTGCATCTAAAATTCATCACCAGTGTACACTTTGGAAAGAGTCATATCCTCATATTTAAATGAATACTGTATTTTTTATATGCGGAGCCTTAAAACAGTAAATACACCATAATCAAGCTTTTATTGGCCTTGCAATTAGGATAAAGTGGTGAAACCTTTTCATTTTCGCTGACGGTGCAATACCTCTCTAAACAATGCACGGTGTACAGAGCAAACCGTAATTACCAGGTTGTCCTAAGAGCGAGCATTCCAGCGTTGGATTTATTTGCAGTAGATGAGTAGTATTACTAGCGTGCTTTCATCATTGGGCTAATGAAAGGCCGGTTGGTTGTCAGAGAGTACTTATATGGATTTTTGCAATCATGATTGTTAACACGTAGATGTTGTTCGCTTAAAGCAGTCACGTGACTAGCCAATCATGAAGATGATTATTGTGCCCCTGGTCGAACCATGAATCAATAAAATCATATTAGTGATGGGAGACATTAGTCAAGCGGATATAATGAGAGAAATAAATCATATCCTTTACAGGACTATATTCCATGGAATCCTCTGTGCCATTTGTAATATTCACATTGTAATTTAGAGATGGGTTAAGCCAATATATCTTCACTCATATTCAATCATCAGTTAGTTTATTCAACTCTTAACACTGTTAATCATATCTTACAATATTCTAATGCATTTTTACCTATTTTTAACGGTTGCAGGCTAGTGAATTTGCACAAGAGTCAACTTGAGATGACTTTATCCTCATTGACATGCTGGTGCTGCTATCTACATACCCATTTTGATTCCCATCGCTTTATGTGATCTATTCTGAATTTGTTTCTCCTGTTTTGTTTTTGCTATAAGAGGTCTAAACAAAATTGTATTCGAGCAACCATTTTCAAATACATTGAAAATTTATTCTATTGATGTTTAGTTGAATGAAATGGTGAATTCTGTGTGTTTAAAGAGCTCTTTTATGCAAAAATATGTGAGTTTCATAAAGCGATTCCAGGCCTGCCAACTACTCCTTTTTAAAAGGAGCTACTCCTTTTTTGGGGGAAATTTTTTGTATACATATAACCCTTTTTGCCCATATAATATTATGTACAGTCATCTATGGGAAATATGCTGTGACTCCTATTTTGTAAATAAATCACTTATATATTTTGTATGTTTACAGGTTGGTAGGCCTGTGATTCTACTAGTTACTAATTACTATAAATTACTTGAATATGAAAAAACAAAACAATTCTCCACTATTTTTTGCAGTCATATTGTGACCTGATTTCAGCTTGCATCTGAATTTTTAAACATTTTTTCCTATTAGTATTCCTCATTTACCTATAATTGGACAATACATGTACAGTATGTTCTCCCACAGTAATCATGTTTCTATGTTCCCCTTTTGATTTGTGATTCATGTTGGTAGTTCTAGCATAAGTAATCAAATATTTGCACCCTGAGTATGCAAGGTTTATTAGTCCAACAGAATAGATAATATTGCAAAGAAAAATAATAAGTTTGAGACAGTAAGATTGCCTTTGATTGAGACTGCTCTGATCGTTCCCAGTCAGTGAAAATATGATGGGTGCCAGTGGCTCACCTTGGTGCACACCAAGGTTCTATGGCACATATATATCCTAATGCATAGCATATATCCTAATGCATAGCTTACTGGGTCATTATTATTATGTGCACGGTAGCATGTTGTTCAGTCTTTATTATTGGCCAAATTAGTTGTCATCAATTGCAGTTGCAGGTTTGTTTTGGAGTGATGCAAGCAAGACTGCTTACAGTTGAGAGTGCTATGGTCAATCCCACATTAATAAGACACCGTTCTTGCTACCGTCCTGAAAGAACATGTAGTTTATACTGGAAACTAGTTTGACGTGTAATGAGAACGGTCAAAGCAGTCTTGGAAGCCTCGTTAAACAGGTTTTGGCCTAAGTGAGGACACAACCGTTTTTTGGGGAAGCAATATTTCACATTTGGAGCACGCTACTCCACACACTGTATGTGGAATGGCTATACTGCGGTTTCAAGTTTCGCGTGAAACATGTCACCCCACTGAGAATGTTCCCATAGCAACATGACCGCTTTATGTGAAGTGGTTTTGAAAACCACCTTCGGGAGATCAAATGGGAACGCTAGCAAAGGGATCTTCCAAACTGGTTTCCAGTAAACTAGTTTTAGAATGAGATTGGTGTCTTAGAGCAGGGCTCGACACTAGCGGCGGTCCGACGGTCCCGGACCGGTAAAAATCGCTGTCGGGCCGGTAGATTTTCAGAAATAGGAAGATTTACTGGTCCGACATGACCAGTAAAAATATCATTGTCGGGCCAGTAATTTTTCAAAAAATAGCAAGATTTTAAGGGTCCGACATGACCAGTAATAAAAACCATTGTTGGGCCAATAACTTTTCCAGAAATGGTCAAATTCACTGCAAACCATTCCCCCGATAAATTCTGTCATTCACACACAGAATACACACAGAATGAATCGCACGTAATTGCTACTAGAGCAGATACAGTACACTGTACATATGTAGCTAGCCAGCCACACAACTCACGTGGTTAATTCTTTACTGGCTGCACAAACGAAGCTTGGCTAAACTCTGGCAGAAATCTCTCACAGAACTGTCAAAATTCGCGGTTCATACTCATGAAAGGCTCTTATAATGTCCATATTTCCTAAAAATTGGAGTAACTCTGTCATTTTTAAACAGTAAAAGGATAAATTTTCACTTCTGTTTGGTTCAAACAGATCGGGTTTCGGGTGATATCGTCTGAATACAAGTTAGCCCCACATATGCATTTATGTGTGTGTTGATACACTTGGTTTCTGACTTTCTTTCGTAGCTATTTTAATTGAGCCAAAAAGAAATTGATAAATCATTTATGATGATAGTTTTAGCTTTCTTCCTCTGTTTTCTTCCTATCTTTCTTTCCTTCTTTCTTTTCAATTTTTCTTTGTTTCTTCCCTAATTTTTTTTGTTACTGTCTTTCTTTTTTTATTTTCTCTTTTTTCTATTATTCGTTCTTTCATTCTTTCTATCCTTTAAAAAAATATTTTTCTCTGTTTCTTTTTTTCTCTCTCTCTTTCTTTCTTTCTTTCTTTCCTTCCTTCCTTCCTTCCTTTCTTTTTGATATTTTTCTTTCTTTAATTCTTGAGTCCATCCATCCTATATTCATCTCTTCTTCCTTTCTTTCCTTCCTTTTACCCTTTTCTTTCCTTCATTCTTCGTTACTTTCTTTTTTTTATTTCTTCCTTCCACCAATCATTTATTTACCTTTTTTTATTTCTTCTTTTCTTTGTCTCTCAGTATTTCTTTTTTTTCTTCCTTTCATCTATTCTTTTACCTTTTCTTTTTTTATATTGCTTGCGTCTTTCCTTCTTTCCCTTCCTTCCTTTATTTATGTCTTTCCTTAATCTATCATTTTACCTTTCCTTTATTTCTTCCTTAATTTCTTTCTTCTTTCAATCCTTCCTCTCTTTCTTTTGTCCTTCTTTCCATCTCTCCTTTAACCCTTCCTTTTTTTTATTGCTTCTTCTTTCATTCCTTTACTACTTTTCGGATTCGTTCTTTCTTTCTGTATTGCTTCCTCCTTTTTTTCCTTCATTTCTTTTTTCTTTTCCTTTCTATCTTTCTTTCTTATTTTTGTTCCTTCTTTATTCCTTCCTTTTCTTTAGTTCTTTCTTTTTTCCTTCCTTCACATCTATCCTTTCTTTACCTTTTCTTTTTTACTTCCTTCCTTTTTTATTCTTTCTTTCTTTTCATCCCTTTCCTTCCTTCCTTTCTCTTATTCTTTCTTTCTTTTCCTTCCTTCCTTCCTTCCTTCCTTCCTTCCTTCCTTCCTTTCTTTCTTTCTTTCCTTCTTTGTTTCTGTCTTGCTTTCTTTTTGTCCTTCATTCCTTCATTTCATGGGGGGGGGGAACGAAAGGCTAGATAAATAAACTTGCGCCTTTTTTTAATGTTTCTTTATTTTTGGGGACCAGTAGATTTTAGGTTCGGACCAGTAAAAATTTGAAAAACTGGGTATTCTACTGGTCCGACATGAATAGGTTGGACCAGTAGAAAAAATGGGTTAGTGTGGAGCCCTGCTTAGAGGCTGTTCTCACTATGTTCCTAAAACTAGTTTAGTGGAAACTAGTTTAACGCATAGTGAGAACGGTCAAAGCGGTCTTGGAAGCGATCTTCCAAACCAGTTTGGAAAACCACCTCGCGATGTAGTTTTCAAGATCGCTTTGCCTCGTTAAACTGGTTTTAGCGTAAGAGAGGACACAACCGATCTTCGGGAAGCAATCTTCGCACATTTTGAGCGCGCTACTCCACACAACAGGTGTAAAATGCCTATGCTGCGGTTTCGAATATCGCGCGAAACGTCTCACCCCACCGAGAGCGTTTCCATAGCAACAAGAGCGCTTTACGTGAAGTGATTTTGAAAACCACTTTCGTGTGATCAAGTGAGAACGCTAGCAAAGCGATCTTCCAAAGTGGTTTCCTGAATCGGTTTCCAGTAAAGTAGTTTTAGGAACGTAGTGAGAACAGCCTCTTATTTCCTGATTCCCAGGTTGTGAAATTACTGTATGATTGGGTGCCTTCTGATGAACCTTGGTGCAGCACTCCAACATTCACACATTTTTAGATGCAATGAAAAAACATTGCAATGATGAATTAGTATGGTGAAATCTACTATTCTTTGCCATACCACTTTGTGTATTAGATCTCCCTGTGATATATACATGTACAAGCATTCTATTCTCAGAATTAATGTTTAGTGATGGTGACTCACACAGCTGTCACTCTCTGTCTGAAATTGACACAAATCATCCAGAAGAAGTCCATAGTGTATGCAATTTGATATGGATACTAATGGCAAATCCGTAGAAGTGGGGCGCTCCGATCTCATCAGGGAGATTTCAGATATAAATTTGCCAAATCATAGCTACATGTAGGTAAGAAAATAAATGTAAAAATTGAAGTTATCACTAAAATGAAAATTAAATTCTGAATGGTGGTTATATTTTTACTTAACCTAATAAAATGTTTATAAGGGCACATGTGAATATTTTAAGTATATGCACACCTGTTTGAAGTACACACCCACAGACCCCTGGATTGAGAAATTCCAGATGTGAAAAAAAGGCAGGGAAGAAGAACAGGGAGTGAAAGAAGAAAAGAGGAAGATGGGGAAAAAATAAAAGGAAGAAAGAGAAGAATTGGGAAAAGTGGAAGAAGATGAAAAGGAGAAGAAAGAGGAGGATGAGGAGGAGAATACGAAAGGATAGAAGTAAATAAATAAAGGAAAGAAGGATAGGAAGAAAAAAAGAAGGTAGGATGGTGGAGTACAGGCTTGAAAATTATGTAGAAAAATGTGATTAGCCAATGAATCAAATTCATGAAAACGGCTTGTGAGAAGAGATATTTGCTGATGCATTTAGAAGGGAGATAGAGATGTTGTTTTCCTTGGGGAAGATTATATTGATTGTAGAGAATGTTCTATAATTATCCATGTGATTAGCATAATGTGCATGCAGTGAGTTGGCTGGCTACATGAGGATTCATTACATTATATGTACATTTGTGAACCAAGTGCATACAGACACACTCTATTGAATATTGATATGGATTGGAAACAAAAGTAGAAAAGCAAAAAAAAAATGTGAAAAACAAATTTTGAGCAAAAATTAATTGTACCAGAAAGTGTTTAATTTCATCAAGATGACTTTGTTATACCCAAGCCTTAGTAAGTTAAAGTCAGTGTTCATCTTTTGCATTTAATTTTCTCCTGAAACAAAATCATGACTAAACTGAACATTGCCAGGGAATAATTTTCCTGGTATCGCATCGCAATTTGCTGAACAGTTTTGAAAGACTGCTCTGGCTATGCACAAAGTCTTTTGTATTGCATATTTTTACATAGGACTGAACATTACTTAGTTGAGAGCTTTTCCCTAATGGCCAAAAATGCTATGCAAATTTGTAAAGCAAAATTATTTCCTGATTGCATGTTACTATGATGGAGACATTATTTCATGTAATACTTTAGCCTACATTGTAAACAAATTCAAACTCTAAATGTATAAACATGTCCTCCCTCTCCTAAGTAAATGAAGTCATTATTATTTATGGCTCATGGAGCTGTGCATACTGATTGGCCATGGGGGCGGTGTAGTGAATTTTGATGATCATTTTCTACATTGGCCTTTCAGACGTCATGAAATTTATTGTAAGACTTCATCTTGTGAAAGACACATAGGATAAATACATTAACAGCTACTTTAATAATGGACCTTTTGCATAAAAAAGATAAACCACCAACTGATGTCCATCTTATGATTTTAAAGATTCTATCTTGTGATATTTCATGTTCGAAATTCAGAAAAGGAATGATTAATTTGTCATTAGTTCATTACTATTAGATAGATTAGAATAGATATCTAGGTAGACATAGAGAGTTTGAGCTCGAGTAGCCACTTTGTGTAATACAAGTTTGTCTAATTATTAGATTCATCATCGACTGATAGTCTAGACCAAGTTGGAATAGGATAAAATAAGATATAGCCAGATTTCAAATTCTATGATAACTAAGTATAGTACAGTATAGTATAGAGGCATTTTTAACACTATCAAACTGTTATGGGGAGAACGAGGTTACGACTAGCTTACTTGTAAATTGTTTGTGCACTGAATGGATATTAAAGTTGTAGATAAGTTGAATTAGACCAAGTGAAATTATACCAAGACATGTTAGACAAAGTGGGATTTATTCAAAAGGAATAAGATAGACCAAATGGTAACTGTATTACAAACTCGTATATGGAATCTGAGTAGTCCATTTGGATAAATTACCCAATGAGAATTGGACAAAGCGGTATTAAATTGAAACCAAGTAGCAATTCACAAACCTGAATGTTTTCATATTTGAAACACTCTGAGTGAATTCAGTCTGCATGAAATGACTGGTAATTGAACGAAAATGAAATGGACTGGAAGCAAATAAACTGATCCCTATGCAGGGAAGTGAGATTTATATCAATAAATATTTAATAACGTCTTCGAATCAAGCCCTTTGTAATGACTTTCCTATGGACTGAGTTTGATCTAAAGTAGGACGTAAGTGAGCTGGAACATCATAGGTCTGTGATGAGGTGATTTGTGAAGTGATTTAAAGGTTTGTGGCTTTTTATTTCGTCAAAATGGGTTGTTGGTCTTTTGAGAAGCAAGGTTGATAAAAGAAATTGTTTATGGTGATGTGATATGACGAGGAGGGGAAGAAGGAAGAAGGGTAAAATATGCACTTAAAAGTGATTGAACAAGTATTTAGAAAGGGTATTGAAATAGAAAAAAAAGACCATGAAAATGTTCCTGTGCTATCGACCTCAACAAAGGGAGAAAAAGCGAACTATCATTTCATCCAGTCTAAGTTTACTGATTACTGATGTGGAGGTTGAATATCCCATTGTGATATTGATTGTGTTTGATAATTGATTTTTTTTCCATTATTAACCTGCTTTAAATCAATTCAACTTTGAACTTAATTAAAATACTTAGAAAGATTCATGAAATATTTTGAAGCAAAATTAATGTTGTAATTCTGTGAATTCTTTGTTGAGTAAGCTCTTTGTTTGGTCTGACTTCTTGCATGAAAATCAAAACAATATTCCTGTACCGTGTACAAAAATGAAATGGTCACATACAGCGTATTATAAAATTAATGCTTGAAAAGATAGGATTGAACCTGGTCGATCACTCTATTGAGAGCCAGTGATAAAAAGGCATATGAATACATAAATAACAAGTATTTTAATAATCATTATAAACTGAACTTCAACTATTCCATTCTGCTTAAGGCATTAATTTTTAGATCAAAGTAAATAGTTTTAAATTCTGAATGATTTTAGAATTAGCTTAAAAATGTCCATGGAGTAAAATTCTTGATTCAAAGTACGAGATTGGTTTTGAATGTCCATGGCAGCCCACTCTACTAATTTAGAATACAAGGTATTACAAGAAGAGGCAGGATCCATTGATGTGAGTGGGTGTTTGGTGGTATAATTCCCAAGCAAATGATACACAGAGATCCAATCGGTTTTAATACCCCATTGACCCGTGTATGTGACCAAAAACCTTTGGTAACCTTATTCACCAATGCCCTATTTCCTAGTGGACAGCATCTATGTAAATGAGATGCTCTCCTGCCTACATCCTATAGGGGTGAAAAGGGTTTAATCGTGACAGTGCATAATGATGGTGACTGGTGATAAAAGGATAAATTTAGTTTGTCGAAAGCAGAAAAATTTGCTTGTGATTCAGGCAGAATGAGATAATGTCAATTGTCTTTTTTGTGTGTTTTCAAGACCTAATGGAAGTCATTAACCGTCTATAGAAGCACCAACAATTAGGATTGTCAGGCACCATATCAGAGAATCCTAATTATATAGCAGTGGTGTATGAGACTCTGTCACTCTGATCATGACTGCCAGAAGACTTATTTATGATGGTACCTTTATCGTGACATGGGCCTACAGATCTATGATGAGGCCTGAGTCATTACGTCTAATTTGAAAAACATTTAATAATAGACTATGAATAAAAATTAGATGATGGTGAAAAAGAAAGTTTCAATTCAATCAAATTGTATCTCATCAAAGTTTGCACCTACAAGTCAACTTCGAGGCCAAGGGCACTGTCACTATTATATCAAATGTCCAATATAAAATTCATGCTTTGATCATACCAAAGGTCATTGTTTTTATTAGTTGATACACAAGGATATTTGAATCGCCTTAAATTGATTTTTCAAAGGAAGCACTGTAAACAAATGTGGTGTTTAATAATGATTCTGAAGATGACCAGTGCATGTGAGTGTTTGTGAGATGGGGTGGAAAGAATAACCCATTTCCATGAATGTGTGAGGGAATCAAGTAAGCTATTTAATGTGTGTATGTGTCGGGAGGCAGGGGGGGGGTGGATTGAATGATCAATTCCACGTGTGTGTGTGGGGGGGAATTGAATTCTTGAGCTATTCCATGTGTGTACATGTATGTATGGGGGGGGGTAGATGGATCGAATGACTCTTTCGGGGGGGGGGGGGGTGGATGGAATGACCTATTTCCATAGCAGGCTCTCTTTCATGTAGAGAGTTGTAAACACTTGAAATCTCTGGGTTGTGTCTTCCCTGCCAGGTAAGCCAAGTGCATGTTAATAGTTCAAGATGCAGAGGATATGAAGACTTGACCTATCCAGAATATTGCCTATATATTAAAGGCTTTGAACCTCAAAGTGATTTTTTTTTTCAGATGAAGGCCCCCTATCAAATTTGTTTAAAAAGATCAATTACATCTATACATGTACATAACATAGCCAAGATTTCAATATTTATCATTGTCTGCAAAAAATTACAAAATAGAACAGTACATCAAATATTTGAAGAACATCCATCATTGATTCATTTGATAATATAATTAGTGAAGATATTTATGTACATTAGCCCAAATGTATTTAAAAAAATATTTTCAAGACACCAAGTATTTCCATTTATTTGATTTACTATAAAAAGAGCAATTCAGATCGATTGACATATTCGGGGGGTAAAGTTTGAATAAAATAATTAAAGTTGGCAATTTGACTAGGGTCAGTCAGGGTATGGCAAACATTTTTTTTGACCTAGCCTTGTTCTAAAATTTTTTTATCAAGACAATGTTTCAACATTGCGACAAAAAAGGTAGGGTTATATTTCTAAATAGCCTCACCTGCAGAATAATGCTGCCTCAGAGACATTATTCATCTTCTGTCAAAATTCATCTTGTTAATATTTCTTTGTGGATTGACTTCTTTAAGTTTTTGGTTGTCATGGCAATGAGAGACCATCCCAAAGGGTGATGGATGGTACCATTGTAAAAAGCGTGACAGGTGGCAGTACTAACCTTGCATAGGTGAGTGCAATTATGCATCACCATGAAAGCATCCATTATACAACTAAAATATGAAAAATTGCAAATGTATAGCACCCAAAAATTCAAATGCAGCGAGGATAAGACGAACATTTCTCATCTTTGATTCAAAACACAGGAAATAGCCAGGACTTAAAATCAGCAGTAGTTGTATAGAGGTGGGTGTGTACAGTGCCATCAGTTTAGCTACCCAAATACTGTATGAAAATTGTGAATTTGTCACCATCCAAAATTGAAAATGCAATTAGGACAACAGGTTCTCTGTTTCTCATTTGAGTCAAAACACAGGAAATTGCAAGGGTTTATTCTCAAACCCATTTCAATTCAGCACTCATCCATGTGGATATATGATCCCATTCTGATTATAATCCGATTTTGGTGAATTAATATAAAATCTGATTTGAACAGACATCTTATTTTGGGGGGGTTTTTTTGGAGGCTGAATCCTGTTGCAGTGCAATGTGGCATGTTGATTGATACGGTCTCCGTCCATGGGTATAAATAAAACTCAATTAATTAGCTTAGATTGGTAAGCGTGCCAAACCAAGCTCAATTTGATGATACAGGATGATACTTGGTAGTCCTGAAGGTCATGTGTATTTCCAATTCTCACGACTGGTGTATTCACACCAGCTCAAAGTTTGAGAATGTAGGTACATGTACATGCATACTCTGATCACAAAATGTATCCTTATCCACCTCAATCAGAACGTATGGGGGAGCATTTCATGAAAGCACTTGTTGCGTGTTTATCAAAAAGGTCCTGTGTTATCCTATAGTAACCATAGTAATAGCCAGTCATATTCAGGGTAAGTTGTCAGATGTAGCTGACAACTTGTTAGATGATAGATGTTGATGAAATGCTTCCCAGGGATTTTAGCCTATGTGAAAGTTTTAGCCAATGTGAAAGTGAATGTACTTGTAATATTCTCATGAGTTAAATCGTAGGGACTTGTCAGATTTACTTTAACCTTTGCAGGGATTTTGTTTCCAAGGTCTTGGATATTTTTGCCCTACGAAAGCATATTACAAAACTTTCCAAACCCCACAAGTGTGTTGGGTGCGGATGCCGCGGGGCTGCTGAGCTAGCAATTTTTAATTGCACACCTCATCTGCTACTCGGACCATGCTCATTACTTCAGGAACTTACCTAAAAGTCTCTTGTTTGAATGCAAGAGAGTGGGTATGAAGGGTGGGTATGAATGCACAAGATAATTATCTAATATTTTGAGCAATGAACCAGTTCTCGTATCAAAATTTACAGGTGTTCTGGAGTTCGAGTCGGTCTGAATACACCTGATAAACTATAAACAGAAATAGAGAATACTAGTATGATACAGGATAGGTCAGAGAACAGTGTCATTATTCATAAAGGCTATTGGCTATGGTGCACTTAATTTGAAATGAGGAGCAAGTAAAAGTGATGTTGGTGTAGTACAAAATTTATTGAATGTTGATGATTATCAAGTGCACTTTACAATTTAGGAGATTGTCTGTCACAGCACTTAATAAATTGGTACCACAGAAATGTTTGATTCATCTTTTCAAATTCAAATTTGCAAGCTTACATGTTCCTATGATTGAATTAAATCGTCTCAATCATTTTAATCCTGCACTTTTGTAACACCGAACCAAGCGAGAGGCTGGAAACTTAATAACATCTCTAAAGTAATTAGGGGTGCAACAAGTGAAGTATGATTCGATTTCAAAGAAAAATCAGAATAATGAATAAAAATGAAAATAATGATCAGTAGTAGAAACAGAAGATAATAATAAAGGAAAAGATTTCTTTGCTGTTCATTTGTAAAGAAAACTTGCTCATGGTTATTTTCAGCCTTTTTGACTGCTCATGAATTTTATGCTTCGAAAATTTATTCAGCTAATACTTGACACACATCACATGTACTGGCAGAAGTGATGCATCAGAGGCCCGAACACAGGCCTATTTATATTTGTCTCATGCACCCTGTTCTCCTCTTCTTTCTAAACTAGTTTAGTGGAAACCTAAGCCCAGTCTTACAAAGAGTTGTGATTGATCCGATCAACCACAACCATTGGATATGGAAAGCCAGCAACATCAACATCTAACAGGCTTGTTTGTTCAAAATACTTTCTACATATATGATGTATATTTATATTTAGGCATCCATTGTTTTCTTGAAAATTCAGTGTGCTTCGTTTTGTTTGCCGAGGACATTTTGCTAATTTCCAGTAGAAAAAAATTATGACATTGATGGATTTCCATATAGCTGAGATTGATGGGATCAATCGCAACTCTTTGTAATACGGGACCCAGCTTTAGTAAATTAGAAACCAGTTTAACATATAATGTGAATGCTCCAAGTGGTCTTGGATTGTGCAAGCTCGGGCTGATGAGGAAGGCACCTCTAGAGTGAGAATCTGACTCAGTATAAGCCAAGGTCAATATTGATTTCTATCAGGTAAAGGCCAGATTAAGGAAATGGCAAACATGTTTGATGTCATTTCACAATTTGTATTATTATTCACTGATTCAATGGGACGAAAACAGACAACTTTGTTTATCATGTCAACAATATTATCTTTTTGTTTGGATTCCGTTTCCATGAAATTCAATAGACAACATTCATAATTCTCCTCATCGTAACTGCAAGTTTAATTGTACATGTATGATTTTTATTTTCATTTCCTAATGTAGCCTGAAGAGAGTTTCTAGTTAATGGATGCTCTTCTCGAACTGAAAAAAAAATATGGGAGCATGAATCTGGTATACTGCAAAAAAGGCTTATGTAGGATATTTATTGATAAGCCAGCATACTGCTTGGAAAGTTTCTGCCAGATTTGGGGAAAAAAACCCACGTAAAATAGTTGGTCGAGTTGACATTTGGTCCATCTATGCATGGTCTAACAGTGAACTCATTTTCTCTTTTTTTCTGTAGGTTTGCACGATGTGGGGAGCCGTTGATAGCCACGGTGTGTTCAGATCATACCATCAAACTGGTCGGTAAAGATTCCATGTCATCTCGAGGCCAACTCACAGGTAAGCTTATCTGACCATACAAGGGTCCATGACTTATTGCCAGGACAACAAGCTAGGATAGTGATATGGTCTTCTAAATAATCAACATTTAGAAAATTGTGGAACATGTTACAGAAAGAGCTACAATAAAAAGCAAATCCAAAATTCAAACCCAACTTGATATTTAATCAATGAAATGGGTGCACTATTGACTTGTGCTTTTGAGTTGTGTTTAAACTCTGTCTGTGATTTGCCCCTGATTGAGTGATTCTTCTGCATAGTGACCAAAATTGAAGTCATATATTTAAACCAACAACAAAATATGAGGGTACTCAAGATCATTTCTTTTTTTAAAGACCCCGATACTGTTATGCTGTAAATTGAATATGCACAACATTTTGTATTGAGGTCATTAGAATGATTAAGCAACATTCTATATTATCAAAGCAGTCCAATCATCCTCAACCATCGCCTCAGGTGTGAAAGAATCGACCTAACAGTAGTGGGGATGTGTATTTTAGATCATATAGATCAGTAAATAGTTGAGTGAATGATATCTAATGAATAGATTGATAAAACAGATCAGTAAATAAATAAATAAAGAATGAATGAATGAAGTGAGTTAATAAGTGAGTGAGTGAAGTAATGTATTACCATCTTTTAAATCAAGTAAAGCTATTTATTTTCCGCTCTAAATTTTCAAAGCAGTATTTACACAGGAAACAAAATTGTTATGACATATTCCAAAAGATATACAAATTACTGAAAAGATATTGGACTGTAGTGTTATTAGAATTCTCTAGACATAAAGAAAGCGAATTTCAACATATTTTTATGTGGACAAATGCATTTGGTACCTTTCTATACTGTACATAGATGTTCATGCAAGGCTGTAGTGAAAAATGTAATTTTCCCTTTTCCTACCATTTTCTACATTTCTCTAGGGTGTGAAGATGGATGAAGCGTTAAGTGCCGAGTATTGCAATTTATCATGAGAATACAATATAATCAAGATGATTGGAATATTGATGAGATAGGGACGGGAAGTATGTGGGTGCATAATGTGTCACATGACAGAGAAAGGGTGCAACCATGAGAGAGAGGGGGGAGGGCAATGGATGTCTGCAAGGTGTTCAATAGCTTTTTTTTTTCATTTTCACACGTAGCATTTTTTTCATTTTTCTTCACTGAAAGATGACTTCAAATGTCTTCAGAGAGGAAAGAGAGAAAGTGGAGAAAGGAAAGAGACAGAGGGGTGATGAGTTTGGCAATATTGAACAGAGAGACAGAGACACACAAACAGAGAGCGAGAGAACTCATTTCATATCTACTCAAGATTATAGATGAAATAGACTTGCTTATGATAGCACTTTACATTGACTGTTATAAGCTACTGAAATATTGGCATGTGATTGGCTGAGATTACAGGGCTTGGGTACCCTTTTGATTTCCCTCAATGCCCTTTTCATTTCTCTTAGATATTTTATGCTCCCTTTAAAAAAAATCCCAGTTGTGATGCAGTGTAGAAATATGCCTCATAAAAAATATGCCCTTACCTTAAATACATTTGCCTCTTAATACTCCAGTTATTTTGTGCAAATTTTGCAACTTTTTTTATAACTTAGAATTTTGAGATGCTAATTTTTCATGGTAATACTATAAACTAGATAATTTATGCAAAAATTTTGAAGAAAAAAACCTTTTCATGACAGCTTTTTAAATTGTGGTTTTTTTTAAGTCAAAGCATTATTTATCCAGACTTTGGTGCCTCATGATAAGCCCTCTATATGATTAAGAAGAGTTATATCTGTAGAATACAAACTGTCATGATGTCGTCTATGGATAATACCATGTATAGCTGTTGTGTATGCGACTTGTCGAGAGCTGACGTATGATTATAAGCTTTCATTATGTGCACAAAAAGCCCTTCACTGAAAACAAATATTTTCTCCATTTCAGCTATCTGCCATTTAAGATGGAATGACCGTGCCTGCCCAAAATGTTCCGTCAAACTTAATTTCAAGTCGTTGCGTATGGAAGGCAGGGCACCTCGCCTGTTCATTTTCCCGATGTAGCTTACAGATCGAATGAGAATCCAATTTAGGCTCAAATTTCCCTCGTAAAACAGAAAATTGAAAAGAAATTGGGAGAAGTAAAGGGCAAAGGGATAAGCTATCAAGCATCAGAGAAGTTGAAGATTCTACAATTTCCTTTCAATTAGATAAAGGAATATCTTAGCTACATGTACTATGAATGGCTCAGAACATTGAATCTATGTTATACATTTTCTGGAAAGATATTCTGTATAACATTGTGATGATAGTAGAAGATTCAGGAAATTTGAATAATTTATCAAATTACAAATTAAATCAGAGAGGAAACAATGATTCTATTGAAGAGAAAGTCTTTTAAATCAAGGTTAATAAAGAAATTATCTTTTCAGAGGGTTTGAACACAACTCAAATGTTATTAAAAGTTGGCTTGGTGATGTTATTGTATGGGGGAATCAGAAAGTGAAAATTCATAATCTGCTACTATCCAACTGGAATCTTGCTTCTGAACTACACAATTTTAAACACAATTGTAGATATGATGAGCAAGTGGATGAGAAGGGGTAGATATTCTAGTCGTAAGGCTTCATGGATGCACTCATTATTTGTGGGGGGAGGGTAAGATGCATAGAAAAAATGAAATTTTAAAGCAAGCTTTTCAGTTTGGTGCTTTTGCATTTTTTTAAGTGAAATACTGAAATTAAAAGATTTTGGGTAAATTCTATTTTCATTAAAAGATGTCATTTTTTTCAAATTTTTGATGGGGGGCTCCCCCCCCCTGCATACGGTCATGTAAGGCATACGGTCATGTCAGTCACACCGACTTAACATTACATCATTACCAATGGAATACTGTCAGTTGGACTGGAATCCGTTTCATTTGTTTGACTGTAGCGTAAGCTTTGCTTTACTTGACTGAAAAGGGGTCTAAAGACCATCCCTAATGAGCAGTAGGTGTAGTGTGATGGCCTTATAATGGAGATCTTTCTAACATCCATTCCACTAATGTCTTTATTAGCACTCACTGCATGCACTCTCAACCTAATACAGCTGATGGTGTCTCCGTTAGAGAACCGCTTCACGCAGCAGTTAGCAATGCATAAACCACCTGTACAGTACCCTGTATATGCTTTCAAATTGCTTTGAACAATCTGGTTTGCTGTATAAACTGATCAAATTTTGTTTAAATTTTAAACATATTGCTTAAAACTTAAAGAATGTCCAGTTTCTGATATTTATTGCTTAACTATGAAACTTTGTTGTTTATTTTTATATATTTTTTGTAAGTTAATATAGTAAGCCAGGTTGTTTAAAATTTATACACGTTTGATTACATCTTCTCTTGGATTTTTATTTAAATTGGAATGATATTGTAAAAAAATGAATGTCATAATATTTTAAATGAAATTTTTAATGATCATCAATCTACTTGAATTTGCTTAGTATTATTAAATACAATTTTCATGTACAGCATATTGGTTTGCATTTAAATTAGTTGTTCAATAGTTACATGATCACTTTTCAGATATTGAAGGAGATGTAATCCTTTTCTATTTTAGAATATTACCTTTACAATTTACAATAAAACCAGATCTACTATAAAGAGTAATCAGCTAAGCATTAAATTTATTTCTAATACTTTACCAGCAGACTTTATCATCAATCCAATGTTTGTCTAGTCAATATTCAAAGCCAATCTAATCTGGATTTATTCATCAACTCCTTGAAATTAAGACTGTACCTTTTTAATTCATCATGACAGTTGCAGAGGTCATTGTGATGTTTCTGAGAATTCAAACCGAGTTGAAAACCTCAAAACAGTTGTTTAATTTATTGAGATCTATGATGTTATAGCCACCCTGCTTTCATCGGCATCCAATCCAAACAAACATGGAGCCTGTATGCAAACGTCACGATCCAACACATATCTATAGCTAACCAATGATTGTCGAATTCAAGAATACTTGCCCCTCTCTCTCAAGACATTTACATATATCGTGAATCTTCCGCTCGGCTTCTCATCTCTCGCCGCTTTTCTGCTTTCATCTCGGCAAACACAGCCACAGGCCATACCTTCAAATTCACTACCCCATGCCAAATGCTTTATGACCTGTAGAGGGAAGAATAGAGCGTGGGTTGGGAGATATTTCTTGCTTCTCCCCACAATCAATCACAATATCAGGATTACATCACCATCATCATCCACTTCAAGATTTTAAAACACAGGATTTATGTTGGAGGTTGAATGATGAAGTGCCTTTATTTCTTGTGAGATGTGGGGGGGATTTTCTCAGTGATTGGGGGAAATACAGAAAGTCACAAAAGAGCCATCAATTAAAGGTCAAATTGAGAACAAAGAAGATAAAATTGACTAGTGAACACTGCTTGGATATCACTCATGTAAGAGACTCCCACTATATTTAAAGATAAATAGCTATAAAGAAACAAAAAACATGCCTGATAAAACTTAAAAACTTAAAATTTGCATAATGAGAAGGGGATTTTTTTTAAACTAATGGTGAGGAAATTAGTGAAAGCAAGATGAAAAATCAAATCCTTTGATGATTTTGAGAGTTAATGCAATACAAGGTAATGGCTCATAGTCAAGATATACTGGAAAATTGTATTAAACATACACCACCCGGTTTATGTAGCATGCTTCACCAATCCCTCAATACACCAGTATTAGATTGATTTTAATATATATGTTTGGTTGTTTTATCTTATTTGGTGTTAATAAAAGTCTTTTGTGTAATTTTAACACCTTGGGATGTTGCCTCATTTTTAATTATCATGGTTCTTTTTTTTTAGTGTATTCATGTAAACCATGAGCTGAGTGCTAAGTTAGGTAAATGTCGAGAGAGAGAAGTTATATAATTGTTGATTAGATAAATGTCAAGGACGAAGTAAACGTAATCTTTGAATATTCATGAATGATGAATGAAGGTGTCCAGTGAAATGTACATTTTGTCATTAAACAAGATTCAGGTGGTTTTATACACCAACATAAATAAATTTGGCAGTGCTTTTGCATTATGAAGATTGAATCTTCTCCCTCCACTTCTCCCATCATGTAATAGTATATTCATCCACTGATTATCTGATGCATTCTGGTCCCATTGACACTAAGCTTAGCAATTGATATTTGAGCTGATATTAATAATTGATGACATTTATCATTATATCCAATCAGTCGCAAAAATCAAATGTACGATCAGTTGCAGCAAGGCATTACGTGGAAGCAGCCCTTTGGTGTGTATATTTCTATGTTTAATGTATGAGATTCACTGTTGAAAAAGAAAACCTTCTCTGCCTCTGAATAATTCTATTTCAGATACTTTATTGCCAGTCAATTCACTTGGTGGCAGCTGGAATAAAATATGTTAGCTGCTTGTATGCCCTGGATGGGGGTATACTGCATAAATGGTCCGTTTCGACTCATAATGAATAAATCACACATGTTGGTATATATGTACATAGTCATCTAATGCATCCGCTCGTCTTCCTGAATCACTAACACTAAGTGCTTTTGCCCTTGATAACCAGTTAGATATTTTGTTCGAATTTCTGTTGCTTTTTGGTAAGGCATTGTAGCTTTTTAGCATCTGTTGTGATCAGTTGTAGGTTGAAAGAGTCATTTTCTTTACTTGTAAATAATATTTGTTATGATTATTAAATCTATTGGAAGAAAACTTTTGGCAAAATTAAAGTGTGAGATGAAAAGAAATCCCCACAGAAAATGATTGTATTATTTTTTTCTACCTCATAGGCCTGGATAATTGATTCCTGACCAAATAAGAAGGTGGAGAGGAGGGGGGAACATTCATAAAGTTCATATGACCTTGTCATTTTACAACATTGAGGATTAAAGCTGCTCTAAGTCAGAGTCTTTTTTCATGAATACCATACTATGAATTTTGAAAAACTTACTTGTAAGTTTTCATTAAAATTATGTAATCCTACTTTGAAAAGGCTAGATTGAAAAATAGTTTGTTCATTCTTTTCTTTTTAGCTTTGTTTGATTTTTTTATTCAATTTTTTTTTTCACCACAGCCTTTTAATTATATCTTTTGTATTTTTTCAGGCTCAAATTTTAGGTGCGCAGAGATAGAATTAGAACAAGGCATCATTTTATGAAATTATGAATCTCAACTTGTTGGAATAGTATTAAATCAGAGGTCAAATGGCATTGATCTTAAATTGTATTTTAATGTTATCTTGAGTAGATATGAACCTTTTTAGACCTTTCAGGACATTGACATGAAATACAATTGATCTTTCAATTAATTTTGTGATTGATTGCACATAGTAATGTATTCAATCCTAAAAATGACATGTGAGTTGAGAGTTGAGACCTTGAAAATATATCTACAGTGTATATATTGTGTAAAACTATGAATTTCAAATTGTCAGACTAGCATTTTATCAGAGGTCAAAAGACATTCATTGTACTTACAATAGTATTATCCTAAAAAGATGTGTACTTTTCTATTGTGAACTTTGTTCAGAACACAAAATAAAATTTAGCAATTATTTTTTCATATAGATTGCATATAATGATCCTTACCAAAGTTTGTCAAACTGTGTAATACTGGCCTTGGTCTGACAATTATCTGTATTGTGTCAAAGTCAATGTGATGTAAGGAAACAAAAGAGATTCTCAAAGAGGCATTTTGAGTTTCTTTTCTCTACATAGTGCATACCATAGATAATTTAATAACTTAATTTATCTGTGCACTTATGGTCAAAAATTACTTTATTGTTTCAAGTCAAATATATGTATGTTCATTAAAATTTATAATAATAATAAATAATAATAATGAGACTTGTAGAGCGCCAAATCTTCTCTGTAGAGTGCTCAAGGCGCATAAAGAGCTAAGAGTTAAATAAAAAAGTTTTTAGAAGATTTTTTTAAAGTTTTGACAGAGGTATATTTTTTATGTATTCAGGAAGGCTATTCCACCAAGTGGGGCATGCAAAAGCAAATGATCTTTCCCCCAAGTTTTTTTTATTGGGTATTGTGTCATGATGTGACTGAAAACTGAGCTATTGTAGAGGTTAACAATATGACACATTATAATTAGTTTCATTATTCCTTCCTTCTGATCAGTATTTTGGTATCTTTTGGTTATAAAGTATAAACATGTTGACAAAAATTTTTTTTTTAACTTAACACTGTTTAAATAGTGTTTAATAATAAAGTGGGATAGTACTAGTTTATTTTGTATGATGCTTTTCTTGCTCATGTATTTAGTTAGTTTCATTTATTTCATTTTATTTCCAGGCAAAAAATCAACAAGAATATGGACAAGAGGAAAAAATTACCACCGACTAGTGCCTGAGGATGACTAAAAGAAAAACTAGTTTCTGTCATGAAGCTCTCCTCACTAGTCGGGGTTTACAAGTATACAAAAAGAAAATCAGAATGAAATGGCAATAAATTTTTAGATGCATAACTTATTAAAACAGACAATGAAGATGACACATTTTCTGAAACATCCTAGAACTGCTTTCTTAGGGATGTAACGACTATTTCATTACTACATATATTCCATCAGCATAAGTTGAGACAAATATTGGCACAAAATATGTATGAAATGCAGAGGGATTCATTTAATATTCCATTAGTTTATCTGCATACTTCCTCATCTGTCAATAACCATAGATGGGGAAATTGATTTCTCTTCTTCAGTGAAGGCTTTTAGATGTGTCTTTTTAACATCCATCGACTGACATTTCAGTAAATGAAATTGCATTTAGAATATATGCTAGACTTGATGGAAAGGAAATTAAAATGACTGATAGGAATCGATGTTGTGGCATTTAAATGACGGTAATTAGTTGTTTTGTAACACTAAAATCATGTTGCAAAATCTAAAGAGGGAATGGCTGCAATTTGGATGTGTTTTGTTTGTTTTTAGAATTAAGGGTTGGGGAGGGTTAGAGTTGACACGTGACCTTATAAGCTCTTAGATACCCAGCCTCTCTCCGGGAATTGCAAAATGGCAGAAACAGTCAGTTTGTTAAAATCCCCTTCCATGTCCTCAATCTGGATTGTTGTAATTTAAATGATGTTATTAGAGTTGTGGTAAAAATACATGTGAGTAAAGCCTCTTGAAATCCATTACGCTGCTAGCAGAGTTATGATGGTGAGTAAAGATGACTAATGTATTCATGCCTATGGGGGTCATAGTGTCGCCGCATTGAAGATGTAAAGATGCAATTAGATATTTGAATGGCCATTAGGCCCAAAGACTGCATGCCGGCAATGTAGATTTTAGGGCTGTTGATTGCCATTAGTTATTCCTAGAGGGCACATAACGTAATGCGTTGACCTCATTGCATGAAGACTTGTATACTGCCACCATTAGATAATCTAAGGATATCTCATCCGTAATTTTACCGCGATATTCCTTGTTCGTTGTAATGTGAAGGTGTCCACTGAAAAGTAGATTAGAAAATTGATATACATTATGGTCATTATGAAGTTTGAATTCTTTAATTAACCTGATTGCCTTTAAAAGGTCTATAGCTGATTATTTTTTTCTCTGTGAACATCGCTATAATGTATCATTATACCTCGTATCCTATTATTTGATTGGTTGAAAGAGAGTAAAATATGTGACCATTTTTCAAAGAGGTTGGATAATTTTTCTACCACTCAAAAGCAGCCAGTCATTGTATTGGTACTTAACTGCTCTAAAGAGTAATGTTTTCCCCTTAGGAGAAATGAGAGAATTTTTATTGAGAGAAGACATTTTTTTCATACAATATTTTAGAACATTGTTATAGGAGAATATATTTATTTTTATGAAAGAAGTAAAATTCTCTAAGAATAAGAAAATACAGGAGCTGTAAGCCTGTAATAGCTCTAAAATGGACCATAAAATTCAGAATTATATAACAATTACTTCAAAAGCACCTTTTCACCTTTACAAAGGCATCTTAATTTAATAAAGAGCCCCTGGAGTACTCTGCTTATTATAACTGTACATAAGGTAGACATTATATTGATTGTTCTGTCACCCCGTCGTTCTTCCATTAATAAATCAATTATCTATTTTCATTCTACCCCATTACTTGTCTGCATCAAAATATGGTATGAGTTGATGGTAAGGTGAAGGAAATGATAATAGATTTATAAATAGAGTAGCTGTTTTGTGTTATGGCTTTTTAAAATATCAATTTAACTAGTGAACATTAATATTAGAAAAAATTAACATCGGGATGAATTTTAATCTTGAAATAGTGCTGAATTTGACTTAAAGATTAACATGAGTAGTTTTATTGAGAAATGTGAAGTGTCTTTGCGTTCGAACACAACCTCGAAAATTCAAACTCAACTTGATTTTCAACCAATAAAACAAGTGTAATAGGGACTTGCACTTTATTATCTATGCATTTAAACACAATATTTTCCACAAAATTCCCTTGAAGAAGTATCTTATCCACGGGCATACCTGGGAAATCTCCCAGGGGAAGGGGGCTAAAATTTCTGAAACTATAAAAATAAGAGGTCAAATGTCATTTTCATTTGATTTTTTAATGAACCATCAAAAAACAAATTCTGACAACATTAAAAAGTTCATCAAATTTCAGGGGGGCAGATACATTAATTTCTATCCCATTGGAAAGATTATTCAGCTATCATGACAATTTTAGGTGGCATTGATTGCTATAAAAACTGTTTTTTATTTTTTATTTTTATACAAAGCTTGATCAATAATACAACATTTGACTTTATCTAGTGAACATATTCTTGAATATGATTATATCATAATACACCTTACAAATGGTACAAATAAATTGATAAATATGATAATGCAAAATTCAAGGCAGGTGAATCATTCAACAATAAAATCTTGTCAATTTGTTTTTAATTAAATTGTAGGACCCCATCATTTAGAAGAAAATATGAAACTGAGATACAGTCCTAAAATACAGTCCTTATAAAGGGTAATCATTAAGAAATTGAACAATACATTTCAGACTTCAGTTCTTTGGAAAAAGACAAATCTGTTTATCCAAACACATTATTCTGCCTCCTAATTGAAAAACCTATACTAATAGGCCTTATCGATTGTGACAGAATGCCATCTGCCCTAAAACACTCTATGAAACCATGTTCACATTGCCTAAAATTAGATCTCAAACTATATGAGATGTAGACCACCTGTACTGAGTTTAAGTGCTGTGCGAATGCACTGCCTTTGTACTGTATGCACGCTGTGAAACAGTCATTAGCTTTCTCATTTATTGAGCGAAAATAACCACTTTCATGCTGGCCTCCGACTGTACACCCACTAATGCAGGATGTCATTTATAGTATTAACCGTCATATTAATAACTTTCTAATCAAAGTGTTGATCAAGTGAGATTTGCAACACACTGGATCCACCCTAAATGTAATCTGCAATTTGATTGTTAAAGTATACTGCATGTATTATAGAGAAAAATGTCATGAAAGCTGTGGGTATTTGTTTATTTGTATACTGCCTCAAGCCATTCATCTTAATTGAGTCTGTATCCAATTTCCTTGAAACAGTAATCATTACAGTTTATTTCTCAGATTTGTGCATGAATCTTTGAAACTGTAGGAGGCTATGAATGAAAAAAACATTTTGTGTTTACATCCATTTACTTCCAAATGAAAATTCTGAAATGCAGTAAGGTTTCAGGTATTCCAGATAGTCATAAATCGACTGATTTGTATACAAAGCATAATGTAAAGGCTTTGGATAAATATTGTGTTTCAGCATTTTGGGGGTCATGTTTGAATGTCAGTGCATTTAAGAGAAACCCCTTTACAGTTGAATACTCCATCCACTTTTCATAAACATTTCAAGACATAATGAACTTTTTTCTTACTAGCAATGAATCCATTTCATGATTTCCTGAAGTGATAGGTGAAATCTTTCACTAATAATTGATTTTGCTTTTATTACCATGCTGTCAAAATGTATCCTGGCTTTTAGACTGTTTTTGTGTTGAAAGTATTTTTTTGTTATACATTTGTACACCTTGCCAATAGCAGATGACATCCCATAATACTTTGTTCCATAGTCCTAGGTTTACTATAACGCTTCTTTGTTCCTATGTGATTATTATTGATCTATTTAGTTGACAAATATATCTCGTGAGACTTCAAATATCAAGCGCGTGATGGTGATGTTGCAGTGGAACCAAACACCAGTTTTCACCCCCTCTACGTGCCCTTCCACTCAGAGCAGGCATTTATTATGTAGCATCAATTGATAATGTATGTTGGATCAAGCCTCGGAACATAATCTGCTTCAGAAAAATGGGTCCTAAAGCATAGCATTTGATCATAGTGCTGATATTAATGATGGATTGCATTGATCATTATGTGCTTTGCTTGTACAAATCGAGTTTAGGATTGATTGTTTAGATTTGTGTCAAGGTGCCCTGTTCTTTCATCTAGGCAATTCGTGTATGACGTGATAAACCATGATTTGAGGAATCATTCAAATAGTGTACAATGTTAAGGGTTTCTTTTGGGGATCTGAAAGCAATCCCCAGTCTCCTCACAAAACTGATTTGCTATGTTTGCTTGTGTATTACTGGTTGTTAGCAAGACTACAGAGTCAAAACTAAAAGGTACTTTGATTTTCATTCCTTGCCAGAATGGATAATCAACAAAGGAGAAGCAAAATTTGTCTGTAATACCTCTCCTCATTCAAAGGAATAGTTGGAGGTAATTTACATACAGATGAGAGTTCATTTTGCACAGAGATATGCCATAATGATCAATTCTTATGAGGTGCATTCAGACCAATTCGGACTTCGGAGAACCAACATACCTGGTATTTTTGCCAGTGTGAAAGGAAATTGCTAATATTATCCTCAGAGAATATACCCGTCAATTAGCATGTTCTATTATCCTATTATCATTCTCTCTCTCTATTTCTCTTCTCATGTCTCCCTGATTCTGTTTTATGTTTGATGGTGGAGCATCTTTGTAGTACCTTTTATCAGTTTAGCATCCAGTTCTCCAAGTAAAATGCACTCTGTGTGCTGTATTTCTACTTTTCTTCCACTCTTTCTTTCCCCTTTCCCCCTCCCTCTTTGTCACCCCCCCCCCCCGATCTCTTTCTTTCGCCCATTCTCTGTGTCTCTTGTTTTCCCCCTTCCTTTGACCATGGTCACGTTTTAGTGTTATTCACAATGAGCTTCCTCAGTCACACTTGTTCATATCTAGAGATGTTAATTCCCTATACCCCTAACCTTGCCTGTTTGCTCCTGTGAATCCAATACAAGCCTCTGACCGCTGAATAAATACAGAGGTGGGACATCTAACTGACATTTCATCATCACATGCTAAAGGTGTGCTTTGCCACCACACTCTAAAAATGGGTTTCCGCATTCACCCTTAGCTGCCCTGTTCCCACTGCATTAGAGTGTTCCCATTGGCTTTGTGCATTTTCGTATAGTTGTGTGCTTGAATTGCTTCTAATTCGAATTTATTTGATTCCAGTAAAAGCAATACAAAGTAGGAGACAGAGTAATGATATTTTATGTTTTTTTTATTCCATGTCTATTCAATTTCTATAAAAGTTGTAAGAAGAGAAAGTAGAAAAAAGAAAAAAAAATATTTATTAAACAATCATCTTTGACCTGGTTGACTGGCGTACAGATACAGGAAATTTTCTGGGTTTTATTTTAATTTACTCTTCATTTTCTTATAATTTTTGGGATGGGGACCTATATACCTACCTTTGAATTGCATTTTTTTTTGCAAAAATGTGTATTTTGTAAACTATTTGGTTGCATTTTTTACATTTAAATTCCATTGACTTTCCTTTAACATCTTACTGACTATAGACCTGTGGGTGCCTTCAGATAATTAATTCAACTGCTTCTATTTTCATATCTGCTGTCAGAGTCAATAGTGTGTTTTACATTGCCTCTAGTTTTCTCACTAAGTGATCACATTTGGTGCAAGTTCTTACCCCCTGAATGTGCCCTCTAAGCTCATCTCCCTAAGGAAAGAAGATTAGACTGTATGATTTATCATATGATTTCACAGGCTTCAAATAATTATAATATTGGTATGGTATCATCTACTATTTTTGGCAAGAGTAAAATTTGACAAGTTTTCAGAAATCATAAGCTTCTCGACAAATAGATTGTGTTGTACAATGATAATTTTAGATGGACATGTGCAGTAAAAAAGGCCAATGCACTTTCTCCATATGGCATCTACACAAAAATTGTATGATCTTTATCAAGATCAGTGATAGTGGCACATCGTTATTGATTTTTCTTTAATTCCCATTGGTCTATTACTTCCCATCCATCGTTGTAATAATTTAAATGAGACCTTGCACAAGTTGTTAACAGAAAAATATCCATAACTTTCAACTGGACTTAATTCAAGTCTTTTGCAAATATTAAACTGGAGGGGTTTTTTGCTAGAGACTTTGCAACCAATGGTATAATTTTGTTAATCTAAGTTTCATTATCCTCCAATTTTTCCACATTTTAAGGGTAAAAATGTTTATTCAACAGTAGCTGATGATTTTCTGCAAAAAAAATAATTACTTGAAGTAATATATTATTTTATAGGAAAAATATTGCATCCTTTTGGGACCTGGGACTTGTGGCTGAATTTAATACAATTTGCATTGAAAGTACTAAGCAAAATATATCTGTACTGAAATCATTTATAATGTGATTAATATTTCCAGTCAAATTATTATTGTTTTTTAGATAGGAAGAATGATAAATGCATTAGAGATAAGTGTTATTTTGGAAAAGAAAAACTGCTGCCCTGGTCCATCTTATAATTTTTAAAAAAGATTCAATCTTAAAGATGATCTTCATAATAATGGTATAGGAAATCCACCATACATCATGTTTCCTTTAGAAGAGCTTATATAGCTTTTTCTGATAATGTAAGTAATACTGATAAAGAAACTGTATCACTAGAATATAAAGCATATTATGTCTTGAGCAAGTAATTAGGCCCTGTCCAAAACTGTTTGGATGTGGGCATAACGTTTTTCGCATTCTATTTTATACTGATCACTGATGCATTATTCATCTCGTTCTTAGAAATCTTGATGAAGGAAAAGTGTTTGAAATAAGAGAAGTATGGAAGAGAGAGAGGAATGGGAGATTTTCAAAGCAGATGGGAAAGAGAGGGGGGAAACAGAGAGAGAGGGAGAGAGAGTGTAGGGACATGCATTTGATAAGACAGAGAAGCGAAGAGATACAGTCATACCAAAGAAATTAACACCAAACCAATGGATGATATGCCATTCAAAATAACACATTAGCTTTAATCGGTCTGGAGCCGGTTCCGTTGACGACTTATAGGATGGATGAAAAGAGTCAGGCTATCGAAAAGAGGCAGGAGAAATCGGAACCGTCACACGCCGAGTACTAGCAGTAGGATGTCATTACCCTAAGCTACGAAGGAAACAGAACACTAGCCAAAAAGAAGGAATCCACAGACATTGAAGAGGATGTGGTTGCTGGTGATGAATCTAAATTTCTCTTAGTCTGCATGATTACTTGTTTTCAGGAAAGTAACTCCAGTATTAGCTGTGATAAACACAGTGGTAAAAACCACATAGGATTTTTTTTTCTTTTTTTTAAAGTAAGTTTTTACAAATGATTGGTTTATCAAGGCACATGTAGAGCTTTCTTCCTGTTGAATCTTTGTTATCACTTACCCCTCAAAGTACACCTCAATGCTAATTAAATATAATAGCTCTCAGTTCTCATGTATGTTCAGTGATGGATCCAGGATTTCATAATTGAGGGGGGGGGAATCAGTCCTTTCTCTTTGGTCAAATTTCTGACAACCATGACAAATTTTTCATCGGCAAGATATAACCTTACGGTGTCAACGAAAGCAAAAATGACAAACAATAATGGTTTTACCTTATAAAAGGTCAGATATTCTCTTGAAGAATCACTTACAATGACAAGAAAAAGGAGAGGATATCACAGAAAGATATTACATTTACAGAATAGGGGGGTACCCTGTATCAGTGTATGTCTCTTTTTTTCAATTCATACAATTGAAAGAGTTTTAGGCCATAAAGTAACATCAATAATGAGTATTTTACACACTTGATTTCAATTATGATACCATGTTTGGAATCTTCATTAACATTGATTTGAATATTATTACAGTTGGATACATCCTACATACTGACTTCTAACATTTGTAATGGCATTTCCCTATAATTGTTTCACTCATAGTCTGAAATTTTCATGTTTTCAAACTTTACAAAAAGTGTGTTAAGTGGAATACATTAATTTCCTTCATTTCCAACCATGTTAATGATCTTTTCAGAAATATTCAAGGGCACACTATCCCTATCATCACAATGGTTTCAGCTGTTTTTCATGATCATGGCAAATTTACAACATTAACCATGAAATTAGTTCTATAGAATAAGGATTTTTATTTCAAAATTAGATGTTTGTATGTACATTTACTTCATGGCATGAATAGAAAACTGAACTCAGTATTGAAACAGGTTGATAAATTGATAATGCATATTTATCCTAAATATAAATTTAGAGTAAAACAAAAAATGATAGCAAAAGCAAATTGGAAATATGACAACATATCATCACATGATACAAATGTTGTTTTTCCTGTTCAAAGTCGAAACTGACATTTAATATAAGCAATGGTTTATGGATTGATGGTGATGTGTGTAGTTTAACGTGAATGGCCGAACAAGGTGTCAAAGCATAACTATTCATGTATATAATGAGTGTTTGGAAGCTCTATAGGTACGGTCTGTATTATTCATAGAACCATGGAGTTAGATAGAACAGAGGGTGTTTTACCTTGTGTGAGTAGGTGGTTTCAAACTGCCTCGATCACAAGAATCCCCATTAAATTACAAGAACTTTTTTAGGCTAAAAAATACCCATTAATTATTCCTGTGTTCACACCGCCCCGAAACATACCATTTCGGGGTAAGTTCCTGAAGTTACGAGCATGCGCTTTATGGTCTGATAAGCAGGCAAGGCACGAGATTCAAAATCACTAGCCCAGCAGCCACCGGCGGCTTCCGCGCCCAACGACACGCTGGGCTAAAAGTTCCCGTAAATTTCTTTCACATTGCCAAAATACCTGCGACCTTGGAAAAATCCCGCGAAAGTTCTCGTAATTTCGCCAAGTACCTACTATTTAGCGGGTATTTTCTTTGGGGGAAATTACGAGTAGTTTGCTTTCACATTACCAAAATACCTGGTATTTTCTGATTGGGGTAAATTTCCCGATCAGAGAATACCTGGAATCATGATGCCTTGGTAACACGATCAGTTTTCATCAAATTCTCATGAAATTTGGCATACAGATGTTGGCGGCACTATTATGCCTCACAAATCATGTTCCCATGGTAACATCATTTTTGGGGGAAAATTAGGAAAAAAAAATCTTCTGGTTAAAACTACTTCATCAGTTATAATCAATTCTCATGAAATTTGGTTCATGCATTGGTCTTAAGGTAAAGATGTGCATGACATGTGCTTGCCATGTGTTGGAAATCATGTTGCCATGGTAACAACATTAATTGGCAAATAATTTGCTGAAACCTTGTGGTTTGAACTAGTTCATCATTTTTTAACCAATTCTCATGAAATTTGGCACACAAATAGGGTCTTAAGTTAAGTACAAGACACATTTTTAATTTTTGTGAGAAATTTTGTTGCCATGGTAACCATATATTATGACCAATATCCCTAGAAAATTCCTTGTGGATCAAAATACTCCAGATTTCAGCCTATGTTCATGAAAGTTGACACTTGACACCAGCAATGGTCTCTGAATAAACATGCAACCCCCCCCCCCCTGATTGTGTTCCAAATTTTGTTGCCATGGTAACAGCATGTTATTGCCCTAAAACCCTGGAAAACTACTTCCCCAGTTTTTGTCTCACCTGCGAAGCAAAGTGAGACTTTAGGCGCCGCTTAGGCGCCGCTTTTCCGACGGCGGCGGCGGCGTCAACATCAAATCTTAACCTGAGGTTAAGTTTTTGAAATGACATCATAACTTAGAAAGTATATGGACCTAGTTAATAAAACTTGGCCATAAGGTTAATCAAGTATTACTGAACATCCTATTAGAGTTTCATGTCACATGACCAAGGTCAAAGGTCATTTAGGGTCAATGAACTTTGGCCGAATCGGGGTATCTGTTGAATTACCATCATAACTTTGAAAGTTTATTGGTCTAGTTCATTAAACTTGGACATTAGAGTAATCAAGTATCACTGAACATCCTGTGCGCGTTTCAGGTCACATGTCCAAGGTCAAAGGTCAATGAACTTTGGCCGAATTGGGTGTATCTGTTGAATTACCATCATAACTTTGAAAGTTTATGGATCTGATTCATGAAACTTGTACATAAGAGTAATCAAGTATCACTGAACATCCTGTTCGAATTTCAGGTCACATGATCAAGGTCAAAGGTCATGTAAGGTCAATGAACTTTGGCCATGTTGGGTTTTTTTGTTGAATAACCATCATATCTCTGTAAGTTTATTGGTCTAGTTCATAAAAAGTGGACATAAGAGTAACCATGTATCACTGAACATCTTGTGCGAATTAGAGTAGTATTCAAAGTCAGCACTGCTGCTATATTGAACCGCGTGATGCAGGTGAGACGGCCAGAGGCATTCCACTTGTTTTTTTACTATAGCTCTTTTAATTTGGCACAAACATCTTCTTGGGTAAGGACATGCAAGATTCACTGTAAAAGTATGTTGGAAAATGGGTTGCCATGGTAATTACATACATGTAGGGCAGGGGTATTAAATACCTTCAGTGATATTTCCAGTTGTTATTATCTGGGGTATTATTAGGAAACCTGTTTTAATGTAGATGAAGTACACAATTTTTATTGTTAACTTAAGCAAGATTTGCTGACATTTTTGTTAACCTTTCAATCATAGTTTAAATGCATGCCGGAAATAATAAAGTTTACCAACAGTATTACATCTGAGTCAGGCGGAAAGATGTCTACGCATTGATGACCAAAAAAAAAATGATATCATTATTAACAACCCTATCATTTTCAAAGCAATTTCAAAATTAGGGCAATGTTCAAGTAATATTGATTTTGATTGAAAGCTTTATCATCATTCATTAGATGATAATGTACAGACATATTTAATGAAGGCTTCTCGATTGTGTATTTGCAGTGATCATGGAAATGTATTTTGAGAATTGATAGAGACAGACCTACATTATTTGCACTCGGCTGGTGCCATTGTAATTTACCTCCCAGACACCAGAACAAACACTATACACTGCTTAGGTAATGATAGAAAATAAATCCCCTAACATTTGCTTGCCAGTATAAACAATTATTCAACAGTTGATCTATCTCTCTCTTTCTGTCTTTCAATATGTATTATCTTGTTGATATCATTGCCAATTTCATGCTCATAATTACTCACTTCCATTTTGAAGATGGTGATGTAAATGTATTGCCTGGTGACAGATATTCTTCATTTTATAAAAAGAAGGGAAGATTATTGGGGGAAATTGGTAATGTAAATCCTATCCATCTTCTATAATATTTCTCTTTAAAAAAATACCTTCCAATAAATGACACAATTCATTGTTTTCTCAGTAATTTGTAAAAATGAAGAAAGCTTATATGCTTCCTTTTACAAATCTTTCTCAGTTCCAAAACAAGCAGATTTCACACAGTGAAACTGAAGACTTTTTATGTGTGCAAGGAAGGTAGACTTTTCCTATCAATTATTTTTTAATGAAAATGATTTTTCTTTGTCTTTACCTACTTTGAATGTGACTGAGTTTTCCCATTTTTTTTGTGTTTGATTTCAGGTCACAGTGGACCTGTTTCAGGTGTAAGCTTTGCACATAGAAACCCATTCACAGTATTCTCATCATCAAGAGATGGTACCGTCAGGTAAGCATTCCCTCCTTCCATCTTTCCTCTCCATCCTCTTTATCTTTTCCAGGTTATTTTCCTTCTTCTTCTTCTTAGTTGTCTTCTTATTCTTCTTCTTCTTTTTCTCATTTTACTGATTTATACATTTCTCCCCCCCCCCCCCTCCTCCTTCTCCTTCTTCTTCTTCTTTGTCTTCTTCTTCTATGTCTTCTTCTTTGTCTTCTTCTTCTATGTCTTCTTCTTCTTTGTCTTCTTTTTCTTCTTCTTCCTCTCCTCCTCCTCCTCCTTCTCCTTACCCTTCTACTTCATTTTTTTCAAGTATTTACTTTTCAACCTCCCTTCCACTCACTTTCATCTGTAATTCTTGATTATGAATGAGAAAATATCCTCCCCCTCAGAATCAAATAATTCGCTCATGTTCCATTTAATGCAGAAGCAAACAACCTTTAATTTCTAGACAGATAAATCATGACTTTGTATTCATGACATGTACAAACTGAGATTGTTGGATTTATTAATTGATTTAGAATCTTCAACATCTCAATAGCTTTGTTGTTTTGCTGGCTTACAACCAAACTGCATTCAATTCAAGTTTCCTAATTTCTTATGTAAAATCGGATTCTGTGGCAATTATGAAATATTTGATTTGATTTTTTTCCTTCAGAATTCTGTACATAATAAAATTCATATTGTGATATTGACATAATTAAAAACCACTGTGATTGAAAAGATTCTCAAAAGTGATTATATTGCACATTCAAATAACGAATTATATTTCATGAATTATGAATATAATTGAACTGAACTCATTTATCTTTGAAAATGGAAAACTACACAAAATGTAATTTTTCAATTTTCATACACTGGGTCTCAATCTGTTACAAGAATTCTCAAGAAATTTATTGTCCCTGATGCTACTTCCTCATCACGGTTTGTGGTGATATTCTCTTTTTTTTCATTTCAGATGTTGGGACACGCGGATGAAAAGAAACAAAGCTCCCCAAGTCTTCACAGGTAAGTCCAATGTTTTTTGCCAGGCCTGATTACTGCTAACAACTACACTCTCAAAAGTTTTTTTATTTAACCTATTTGTTGGTTACAAAAATTAACTTACCAGCTCTTGGTTAAAACAAAATAACATGCAAATTGATTTGAGATTTTTATTCCCCCGCAGATGAAGTCCGGAGGGGGCATTAAGCATTGCCTCTGTCCGTCCCCCCACTTGTTTTCCGCGAAATAACTCGAAAAATGTTTAATGGATTTTTAAAAATTGTGTAGGTAGATGACACAAAAATACAGGCTATGTTCGAATTTGGATTCCGCAGGTCAGAAGTCACAGCTCATTGAATATCCAAGTTGGTTTCTGCGCAATAACTCGAAAAATATTTAATGGATTAAAAAAATGTTGGTGTGTAAGTAGATGACACCAAAATACAGGCTAAGTTCGAATTTTGAGTTTTTCAGTCAAAGGTCACAGCTCATTGAATATGCGAGGTGGTTTCCACGCAAAAACTCAAAAAAATATTTAATGGATAAAAAAAAATTGGTGGTAGGTAGATGACGCCAAAATGCAGGGTAAGTTCATATTTTAACCAAATTTCAGTTTTTAATTAAGATAGGAATCAATGGTTTTTAAGGGCTAATTTGGGGGGCATTGTTTAAAGATATTATATAGGGAGGGGGCTGTTTAACATTTAGGGGCTCCTCTTCAATGCATATTGCACAAATGTATAAATAAGGCTGAGACAAGCAGTGACTTGAAATATCAGCAGGTGGGTAGAGAGTCTAAAGCAGAGCAGTTATTCTTAAAATAAATCAATTTTATTGAAAATCATTGAACCAATTGAGGGGGGTTCAACAGAAATAGTCATGAGAGTCTAAAAATAAGATTTTTCCGGGGGCAATACAGCCCGTGTTTAGGGCAAATATATCTAATGCCCTAGTTTATACCTCATGCTGTGCTGAATGCATTTATCTACTTGGAGTTGGGTGTAGCAGCTTGTCTACTTTGGTTTCACACACTTTTGACTAAGCATGGAATCAGCACTTTATCTATATGAAATTTGAATCCATGTTGTGCTTTATTTTTCGTCCCACAAGGAGTAATACAATGATTGAATTAATCTTGAGATAGAGATAGATGTTGTATATATCAAGGAGAATTGGGGAAAACCAGTTGTTCTGTGATAAACATCAATTTTATTAGTATCATCCTCAAACCACTATATTATTAGTAAGTGGTGGCGTTGGCTGTGATTAGATCAAACATCTAATATTCTAGAATTTTAGTATTGTTGAGCAGATACTAGTTGCAACAAATGGCTATTATGAATAGGTCGGGTTACACAGCAGTTATTAAATTTGATCATTTTGATTTTAAACCAGCATCACCACATACTTCTTCTGGAGTGTTCTCTCAGACATTCCTAATCAGACTGAAATTGATGAAACTTACAAGGTTTACCTCATTTAGTGTCATTTCCTCTCTTTTCTTCTCTTGATATATTTTTGTACCTATTTTCTCCTGCCGTATTTGAAATTTTTTCACAGAACAGTTTAATGCACCGATTAATGTTTGCATTGCTCTATGAGGAGAACACCTATGGCTTAAAAATAGCAAATCTTTTATCTTGGGGATCGATCTTCCCAGAGAAGTGAAATGTTAGAAATAATCTTGAATTCCAAGTCAGGATACCTGACCCTGTGATAGGTATAATTCTTCCACAGGACCCCTGGATATTATTTGTATGTCATGAAAACAGTTCAATCTAATCATATTTATAGTCCAAGCATGTGAAAGGTGTTGGGAATTGGATATCCGTGCCTAAATACACTAGGCAATCTTAGCCAATTTGAGTAAGAAAAATAGACTAAAAGGATTCCATGCAGGTGTGAGTCTAGGGTTTCAGACCCTTTTCGTCACAATCGCTTGCTGATATCTAGTTTCTACTGTCACATATCTTGCCATAATTAAAACTGCCATCTTAGTCTTGGAGTAGTCGTAGTGATCATGTCAGATTCTATCAGTTTTTTTATTGTAGAAAAAATGGCAAATTTCATGGATCGCACAACTGTTGAGACGAGGTATTAGCCAGAGTTTCATGTATTATTATTTTAAAATTATTTTGTAGCACAAAATGTTTTTTCTAGAAAATTTACAAGCAACTAAGTGATATTACTTGCGACTGATATCATTGTTGAATGAAATACATCTGACATTTATGAAGTCCCATTAACAAAGAGGGTGCTGGTGTCTCTCAACACTGCATGGTCTTATTGTTTACACCATAGTTTTAACAGTACAGTGCTTGGCAGGAGCAGTTTGTTTCTGTTGAACCGACCCGTCTTGGAACTCAACCATACTCTCCTTAATGTTTTAAATATTTTTGAATTGTGTTGAACCATTCTTGTCTGCACAAAAAAATAGTGTGATTTGAATTGTGATCGAGGCATGTTCATACATGTACATGGATGTTGATAAAAGGAAGCACAGGGAGATACTGGAGTTCACTGAACGTTCAAACTATGCATGACCAAACACTTGACTGTACAAACATGACAGGTCTACTTTAAGAACTTGTTCATTACTGCAGGTAGCCGGCATGCTTACGCAACCTTTGACAGGATTAGCTAAGTCTGTCACACCAGCGAAACCTACTCCAAAATAATAAAAGCTATTACATTATGTCCTATGACAGACCGTCGATCGGTTTCATTTGTGTGAGTGTGATATGAAAAAGAAGTAACTTGAAAACCACACTTTCCGTCCTTGTGAATAATTTTTAACCAAATTTGTAAATGTCACAGGGGTGAAATTCTTTGATGCAAACCCATACCTTCCTTACAATGCAAAGAATTGTATAATTTTTTATGGAATATTTGGATAATTCAGGATTTTTCACTCATTCATTCTATTCACCAGTTATATATTTTCGCATACACCATTGGAGACTTAGGCGATATACCCAAAAATCACCCCCAAAATAAATAGAAAATAAAACCATCATGAAAATATCAGCTTACGCAGTTCTTATCAGATGTTCTGATCTCTTTATGCAGGTTACGAGGGAAATTCTTTCACAAGCTTTGACATCAACTCCACCGATGACATTTTAAGTGCTGGTACGGAAGCAGTAGATAATGATGCATACCTCATGTTTTGGTAAGTCCCCAAAGCTTCTCCGCCATTTCGAGCAATGATGATAAGATCTCATATAAGAGCGCAAGCAATCACCAATATCATGGTCTTCATTAGCCCAAAGCTTTCTGTACATACTGTCATTATTGCGAATGTATGTTGCAGAGTATGCAGTTCATCATTGCAATATGTGATGCAAAAGAACATTAAAAAAGGCATCAAAAGAAAGTATTTGATTTTTATTGCACTTTCAGGCTGCAGAAGAAATTTTGCAAAAGGCAGTGATGAAATACCATTCATGATTGCAATATATGATTATATGAGGATGCAACTTTTGATTGCCTGCATGATTGTAAAAGATACAGTTTAAGGTGCATTGAAGTAAATGATTGCGTTATTTTTATTGCACTTCTTTATTGCTTTTATTTTTGGGATCAATCTTCCCAGCAACAACAGGATGCGTCCTTATAATTACTATATGTAAATTACAATTTATGATGGTAACTTATGATTGCCGAAGATGCATTTAAACACAGGACATTGACATGTGATGCAATTCATAATTGCATTTCATTATAACTTAACCATTCAAAGGAAAGTGAGAATCAGTGTAAAAGATCCATATCTACTGTAGATTATGGGATTGTGAAAAACAACTCTTGACGATTGCAAGTTACGCGGCCAATAAATGACTGCAAGTTATGATTGCTTCAACAAAACCCTACACAATTCCATACATCATGTTACTTTGGATCATGTGAGTGCCATCGCAAATCACAATGATTGCTATTTTTGAGGTCAGTAAATGATTGCAATTTATGATGGCTACATTGTTTATAAGGGAGTGAAAAATTCTACACTGTTCAATAGATCCATATACTGTAGATCATGGAAGTGTGTATTCAATACACGATGATTGCAATTTGTGAGTTCAATGAATGATTCCTTGTAATGATCACATTTTATGATCTCTTCATCAATTATAGGAAATTAAATATCTTGCATGTAGGTTAATAGATCCATGTCTACTGTAGATCATGGAAGTATGAATTCAATACACGATGATTGCAATTTGTGAGTTCAATGAATGATTCATTGTAATGATCACATTTTATGATCTCTTCATCAATTATAGGAAATTAAATATCTTGCATGTAGGTTAATAGATCCATATCTACTGTAGATCATGGAAGTGTGTATTCAATACATGATGATTGCAATTTGTGAGTTCAATGAATGATTCATTGTAATGATCACATTTTATGATTGCATGGAAGTACGAATTCAATACATGATGTTTGCCATTTTCCAGTTCAATAATGGTCTCAATTTGTGATAGCTTCATCAAAATAGAGGAATTTGGAAATCCTGCATGCAGTTTGATAATTGGTGTTATGATAAATTCCTTATATGAGGGCTCAAAAGTTGATTGAGACATTGAGGATCAAAGGATTTCTCTTTGCATTTCAGAATAGTGGCAATAGTCTTTCTAATTTTTTTTCCTTTTGTGGGAGTTGGGGCATTATTTAATGAATACGTTATAGCAGATATGTACCAGTGGTCTTTATAGCACCACTTTAAGTCCTGAACTACAAAAACTGGCCAGGTTTCTCTCCCATAATGCAACATTCTAAGCAGTGTACATGTAGTATTGTAATATGGGCCCACTCAATAGCTAACATGCTAATTATACTAAATATATTTTATACCGCCGTAATTATATTCACAATGTAGCAAAAGAGGATCTTTGCTCTCAAAATCTTTGATTTTCTCTATGCAAACAACATGATAGTCAAATTTATACAATCCGTTATTAATGTTTTATCTCTCAAGGTATATTTTAAGACTTGCTATTTTTAACACACAGTCAGTGAAAAACCGGTTATAAGGATGGTCAGTTTGCTCCTAAATCTTTAATTTGGTGTCGTGTGTAAGGTCGAAGTTGTTTCTCAGACCTTGAAGATGTAAGAAGGATGCTTGGGTGTGGAATGAGTTCACTTCCGTGAGATCAGCGAATTAATCTCTCGATTAAAAATGAAAGTAATTAAAATACCCCTGGTAGATTAGGAGACAGAAATAGAAGCATGATTAAAAGTGTATGGTTTCTTTCTTTAAATATGGCTTAAGCTTCAGTGTAAGGGCAAGGATATGAAATATGATCAGATAGCATCACACAATTACAGAAGTGTAGTTGCCATTGATTTTTCTTTTTCATTTGCTGATTCTTTGTGAAATTTGAAGTATTCAAATCTTGTGCCCTCTCTTGGCTTTAGAATGTTCTTCAAACAATTATCCTCCAAATTTAGTGATTTGATATCAGAGAGCTACAAGATTATATCCTGACAATTCTATCCCATTTTAATGCTTTAGAATAGGTTTTATATCAAAAAGAATAAATTCATTTACAGCTTTATGAAAAGCCGCCATGACAATCCATGTTTTAGAATTACATTAGTATGAGTGAGGTTCGTTCCGTTGGTAGGTCAAGTGTGATAAAATCTCTCTCCGGCTTTCAAGCTGTTCTTGAGGAAAATGACATCGGAGCTCCTATCTCCTCTTTTCTGATTCCATCATGTCAGGTAACTTGCTTGATTTGAGGCAGTCTGGTAGAAATTCCTTGGTAATTCTAGCTCATGTGTTGTTGGCAGAGGCAACATTACAGGGGGAGGGGCTAAGATTTGACAGGTAGTAAAAAAAAAATGGAGAAAAGATAAGAAAAATAGGAAGAAGGAAAAACATAATTGAAAAGACATGTCTATGTCTTGTACATTGTGTACGTCCTTATACACCTGTTATTCAATAAAGAAAACAAAATTATGTTACCTTTGGGGTAGCTTCCCCCCCCCCCCCCCCTCCTCTCTCTCTCTATCAAAATTCCCTCCTCACTTTATTCTATAATTTACTTGTATGCGAACTGAGAAACAAATTTCATTTTTACAGAAATACTTTACAGAATCTTATGTTATATCTTTCTCCTTCTCATTTGACTTGGTCTCTATCCCCCTCTCTGTCTCTCTATTTTTTTTCTCTAAATTTTAAACATAGGCTTAAATATAGATACCAATTGTGGTAACAATCTCAAAATTAGTTCATACGGAATCCAATGAAATAACCACCAAAGTGTTTGTATGTATGAATAAAAAACATATGTAAAGTTTTTGTATGTATAAATAAAAAACATATGTGCCAAATAGCTCTGGAAGAAAATGTGTAATTGCTGAGAAATGAGCAAAATAAACGTGGAATTCCATCAAATATCAGGTATTTTTGGAAGCAATGTTGATACACTTTCCTACATGTGCTTCCCTGTGTTAATGATCATCAGAATTATTAATTTTGAGCTAAGATTGTGTGATTTACTTTATAGATAAGTTTACATTAATTTACCAGATCTAGATGTATGATAATATTTTGACAATTAACCTTGATTTAAAAGACTTTCCCATGATATAATTTGTTGCTGCAACTGCTATCTTTTACCTTTAACCGTTTTCTGACTCGGTGGCTATCTGATGTACATTGTATATACCTTCTTGTTACCAATTATCATTTTCTTCCTCTCTACCTTGCTCTCATCTCCTTTTTCCAATCCAGTGATTATTTGATGAACAGTGCACATATACCGTGTGGATACAATCACCCATCTTCTTTCTCTTTCCCTCCATCTCTGCTTCCGTCTCATTAATAATGTGATGCGCATCCCGCATTCGGTGTTGATGCCAATCCTCATCTTTCTCTCGTCGCACCCTCAGTCCTGGATGTTGTCCCGTGAGTGATGATTACCTGAAGCCCATCCCGAGAGGAGCGCTTCGGGCAGCCGAACATTCAAAGAGCCCAATTAAACTTGACAGTTTAAAAGTCTCCCAATTTCCCATCTAGACAACATAACTTAACCTTTTAAACCATGCTACAAAGTGCAACAGATTGTTTATATAAACTGCCCCTTGCAATGGATTTCGAGCTCCTGAAAATGTTGCCAGTTTGCAACCCGGCGCTACATGGGGGAAATGAACTCCATAATGTCTTGGTGGTTCTTAAAGGTCTAAGGTCACCCCAATGAAAAGGTTATTTTCAAAGAGTAAAAATTTGCACATCATTGTCATTATGCAAATGAGTGAGCTTATGATGTCACACACTCACTATTTCTTTTTTATGAAATGTCCAATATTTCAACGTCCATATGTTTCAAAATAAAGAAGCACTTCACTTAATGGTAAGAAATAACAATTTCAAATTCTCTTCGATTGTTAATTCTCATACTGTGTATGCCCCTATTGAAAATTTAAATGAGCTTGATAGTTACACTATGAATTAAGTACAAGCAGTTTACAATTCCCATCTGAATGAACTTCATCATCAAGGTTGTAAATGCAATAGATTGACGTCACCTCCACCAGTTGGACAATACTGATGAATTACACGCAGAGTCCTCTGTAATACCATAACATATATTCTAATCAATCATCTAGCACAGACTAACATAACTGCAGGGACATTTTGATCTATCCACGGAAAAGTCACCGTTTCCGATTTGTGACATTTGAAGGTGAAATAGAAGCCTTCAGAGCATCTGAAATGCACTGCCTCCAGTCAGAATTCTGATTTTGGTGCTCTCGGTATGAACTTGTAAAAAAAGGTTATTGAACATTTACATTTATAAATTCATGTCACAGTCTTACAGAATAAAAAATTTTGGAACAAGGACATTTCAGATTTTTCAGTCTATCTTTAGAAAATTACAATTGATTCTGATTTGTGTCGTATAGATTGAGATTGGATGCCTTGTGAATTATTCAGATGCTTTCTCTCTTTGAATTTTCGTTGTAAATGTCTACAAAAAAATATTCAGCTTGTATATTTACAAATTCCTATCATGTGCTTTTCACTTTTAATCAAGGCAAGCCGTGGAAAAGTTGTTGACTATGATTTATGAATTCAAAAGTGAAATGAAATCCTTAAAAAAAAATAATTAAAATTGGTTCTTTGTTAGTATTTTGCTTTCTGTAATAAAGTTCAAGGAAATTATGGATGATTTGAGATATTAAGAAGATCTAATATTGCATATATGTATTGCAATTATTAATTATTTTTTGCTCAAAAATTCCATGTGGCAGGGACAAATGTAGTCAACCCTTGAATATGACCATTTCAGATTTATGACATTTGTAGGCAACATTACAAGTAAAAATGTTATGTATCACTACTGTTACATAAACCATTTGCATAAGTTTTAAAGCATTTTAGGTTTTGGGAAATCTTAAGGTTATTCCATTAATTTTTATTCATTTTCAGATAAAATGAAAGAGATTATCATAAACCGAGTAAAACACTTTTACTTGGTTTTCAAAAACGTGATCTCAACGTAAAAAAAAATTATATGTCTAATAAGTAATAAGTGAAAACATGAACCGATGTTTGTGAGTTGCTATATCCTAGGGACATTTAGCAATAGATTTATCACCTTTAGACTAAGGCCTACTTTATGAACTTGATAATTCTTGTTAAGAGCTTAACCAAAATCAACCAAAGTTTTATGATTTAAACAGCAATGTTCAATTTTTTTTTCTTTTAGGAGCAGGTGAGAAATATCCCTTACTCACTTTTTCTTTTTTATTGTTTGAATTTAACAATAGTTAATTTTTTACAATTTTTTTTCAATAAGGACAAACTTGACTGAACCATATAGTATTAAACAATGCTAATTCCACATGTTCAGGGAGGAATTAATAACTGTTTAACTTGCAATGAGGAGGAAATTAAATATTTCACATTTCATTTAATAAGATACAAAAGAAATAGTGGGTGGATGACGTCATCAGTCTCCTCATTTGGATACCGACCACGATGTGCATATAACTGTTCTGTGAAATTAAGCGAAATTTTAAAATGCCATAGCTTTCTTATTTTACATCCAATTTTGCTGAAATTTTTAGTGTTGTGCTTGTTGGATTTTTCTCATTTTATTCAAGTCAACTGTATGTTGGGGTGGACTTGTCCTTGAAAAAAACTTTTTGTCAGGGTGAACATCCATTTCATATTAAGTACGCTTTAAAGGTCAAGGATTTAAATTTTAAACCCACATCAGCTGTGAATAGTGACAAGCCAAAAAGTTGAATATATTAGCTTTGAATTAAAGATAAATGCCAGTTGTAGTAAGGATCTCAAAACAAAACAAAATGACTTCCAACAGAATCCAATAAGATGACAACCCAAGGTTTTGTTTGTACAAATACAAAATATGTGACAAATGGCTCTGGGAAATGTGTAGTAATTGAGAAATTAGCAAAATAATCACAGAATTCCATAAAATGTATATTTTTCCAATCAATATTAATGCACTGTCCCACATATGCCTTTTTGTATTAGGGATCATCAGAATTATCGGTTCTCAGCTAAGCTTTTATGATTTCTCAAAGATAAGTTTATTTCAATGTACCACATCTAGATCTGTGATAATATGGTGGCAATTTACGTTGATTTAAAGACTTTTTCATGAAATGATTTACTGCAATTACTATCTTTTAACTTTAAAATCCACAAGATTCAAGTCTAAATCCAATGTTATTATTCACTGCCAATCCATATTTATTTTAAGTCATTGAAATGGAGAGTATACGAGTTAACGAGGTTATGACCCTGCAACCTGTTCGAAGATCATTTGTATGCCATGGTAAATGTTTAGTTTGGCTGGCTCATCAGCAGACAGGCAGTTTGGTAGACCCATCATAATCATCATTGCCAAGCATAATTGAAGATGAAATTGAGCGTGGTAGATGTGGATTAGATTGACAGCTTGCTCCATCTCAAATCCTTTTAATCCTTGAGACTAACTAAACATTTCTCGAGGACTATATTTCTGTGGTATTTCATTGATGGAAAATGAAACAATCTAGGAATTAGAATTGTCCTTGGTATTTTGTAATAATCCATTTCTTAGAAGCAAGAAAATGAGAATTAATCCGCATTGATTGATTCGTGTGAATTCAACACCTTACTGTCCGATAAATAGGTCATGACGAGACTGAAATGAAAGTCTCATTCTCACTGCTTTCAGTAAAGACTATGTTTCATTAAGCTGTCTGCATATTATTGCTCAAAAAATGATAAAATTGTTAACAAAGCTCTCGCTTTTTTTTCTGCATTTTAAAGATCAGTCATCAATTGCGAGACAATGTCTTCCAGGGACGATGAATGAGCATGTTATCAAAAATTTGACTGCAAGGGAACAGTCTTTAAAGTCTACCCTAACATAAAGTTGGTTTGAATAAAAAGAGAAACATCAAACAACCATAACACTGAAGATTTCATCAAAATCGGATATATAATAATAAAGTTATGACATTTTAAAGTTTTGCTTAATTTCATAAAAGACTTATATTCACATCCTGGTCAGTATGCAAATAAGGAGACTGATGACATCATCAACTCACTATTTCTTTTGTATTTCATTACACGGAATATGAAATCTTCTAATTTTCTCCTCATTGTCATATGAAATGAAGTTTTATTTCTCTGTGATCATGTGTAAACTATTGTTTTAACATTTTTTTGTGCTAATTGGCAAATCTGTAAAAATTGAAATATTGTATAATTCAAACATTAAAAAACAAAAGAAATAGTGAGTGAGGGACATCATCGACTCCCTCATTTGCATGTCACTGAGTTGTGCATATAACTGTTTTATGAAAAATAAGTGAAACTTTAAAACGTCATAACTTTCTTATTTTACACCCGATTTTGATGAAATTTTCAGTGTTATGCTTGTTTGATTTTTTTCCTTTTTATTCAAGTCAACTTTTCTTCGGGATGGGCCTGACCTTTAAAAGGATGGAACATCAAAGTGCCTGAAAAATAGTAACCCCAGAGCCAGAGGTCCGACAAAGATTTTTGTGGATACAGCAGGATTTAATGTACCACACTTGGCAGTGACATACCCCGAAAGCTTTGTTTTTCTTTTCTATCTCCCGAGCTAGAATAAATTCACTTCGGAGGAATGAAGACTTGTTGGCTTGAAGCAGGTAGCTCTTTCGGAGTACTCTTCTGTTGAGACAGCTGTTCAATTTTGTTCATATTAAAGATTTTGAAGGCTGTCTGACCTTTTGCTTCTTTCATCAAGTAGTTATTCTAGGACCTCCTTCTTAACTCAACTTACATCAAATCTCTAAATAAATATTCTCAATCGATGTGGACAGATTGCAGTGCCGCAAATCCTTCCTATCTCTATCTGACCTTTTATCAATACCAAAATAATTGTAAAAATCAAAAATGTCTAGGCTTTATTTATTTATAAATTTAATTAGATTATGACTCAGTGCAATGAATGAAATCCAGCACATTTGTAATGAATACAATTCTACTGTACATGAAGATTTATATCGTAAAACATAAAGATGTTTTTATATAAATTACATTTTTGTCATCTACATCATCAGATTTTTTTCCAAAAAAAAAAAACATGTGGTAGTGAAGCATTGCACTTAATGCCGAATCATTTAGCTCCAAATTAATCATATAAATATTCATTACAAAAGTGGTGCTGTCCATTTGACTGAAAAGTGAATCATATTATTACCATAGTAACAGTCGGACCAGTGCTACTCAGCCAATCATAATCAAGCACAGTTGTCAGATGACAAATGTTGATGACACGATCCCTGATGTATCTACAAAATGAAAGTGTGTTGAACTGTTTATATCTGGTGGAAGTGTGCTGCACTAAGGAATAGAAAGTTGCACTTTCTGCTTTATAATACTCATATCAGCACATCTAAATAAACAAGTTCTTCCCAAGTACATGATTAAACAAGCACAGGCCTGCACCAAACCGGGCTGGTGTTGGTGTTAATCAGTCTGTCATTAAAAAAAAACACTTGGCACTGAGTAGGTATTGTACTTCCATTTTTCAGTGAAAATCTCAAATATAGATATTTTGCCCAAATGCCTACAGAGTTTTTATGAGTTCCAGTCTTGCTGTTGTGACTGATGTTTGTTTTTGCTTCGACACCAAACCGTTGTTGAACACTGTGACTGATGTTTGTTTTTGCTTCGACTCCAACACCAGTGTTGAACGCCGTGACTGATGTTTGTTTTTGCTTGACTCCAACACTGGTGTTCCACACTGTGACGGATGTTTGTTTTTGCTTTGACACCAACACGGTGTTCAACACCTTAATATGATCATGCAGTATGGATCAAAAGTCATTTTCCTTGCTTTGACCTGTGTAATTCATCAAAACATGAATAAGTGGGTGACCTTTTTATCATGTGCTTACCAGACCGTAGTATGACATGCTTGATGCTTCATTGCTTCCAAAATAGGTAATCATATTCTATAATGAGATTAGATATAAATGTCTCTCGTTCCCTTCTATCTCTCTCTCTCTCTCTCCCACCTATATGTTCACTCGCTCCGTTTTATCATTAATAATAGAAATGGAAATATTTTCATCAAAATCTGACAAGATCTTGGGCAACTTGTAATTAAAAAAAATGATAATAAATAAATCCAGCCTTCATTTAATGATGTGATCATGGGGATACCACAATATTTTTAAATGTATTTTTTGTTTCTCTTTCTACAGTATATAAGCTTGCAAAGTTATGTTATTTATCCCATTATCTTTTTTCTGCAAGTACATGTATCAAATCTAAAATATCTTTCTTACATATTCACCTCATCTCATTCAGTCTTTCTAATGCATACCTCTTCATTTGTCTTCCCCCAGAAAACCCCTTCTTTCTCTCTCTCTCTCACTGTTTTTACTACCACTATCACCACCCCATGCACATTGTCCCTTTTTTCTCTCCCTTGCCCCTTCTAATTCTCTTCTCTCTTTCACACACCCATCCCTCCATCTCTCTCTTGCTCAATCCATCTTGTACATGCTTTGCTTTATCGCTCTTCTCTGCCTACTATTCTCATGATCAATTATAATTAGGATTTGGGTGTAATGCTCTCCCCTCCCCCCACCACCACCACCTCCTCTTCCATGTGCCCCCCCCCCCCCTCTCTCTCTCATCTCTGATTTATCCTTATTTTCTCCCGTCCATCCTCATCATGATTAATCAGAATTGTCTCAGAAACTCTATCTGTGTGTTGATAATATCTAATCCCACGCTCCTCCGTGGAGACATCTCCTAGTATTTCACATTCTATTTGTACTTCTTCCACATCTAACTCGGATCACAAAAACCCTAATTATTCATAACATGTCTTGGGTTCCGCTTGCCAGGGTTGGAGCCGGATTATCAAGTCACAGTAGCAAGAAAATCCTTTGCTGATTGCATGCATTTTGTGGGAAGCAGACCAGGGGCCTGTTGCAGAAAGAGTTGCAATCAATCGCAACTCTAAAAAATCATGCGCAACTTGATTTTCAACCAATCAACAGCGTGCATTTGGGAATTGGGATTGATATTTTGGCTTGCGTTTAAACGCAACTCTTTCTGCAATGGGCCCCAGGGGCTGTATCAATCTAAAATGTTTAGATTTCAAGGCCCCATAACATAAAGCCTTGTAATTGATTGTAATACTAATGATAATTGATTACATTATGTGCAGTCAATTTTTAAAAACAGTTTAAATCATATTAGCAGTCACAAAGCTTTCTGTCACAGAAACATACATGTACATGAAAACAGAAGCTTGTTTTAAAAAAGCAGACTGATGTGATAAAAAATTCATCCATCTATACTTCAGTTTCTGAGTAGAGTTAAAGTGTATCATTTTCAATATTATCTATTGTTATTCCAAAAGTTTCAAAAACTGGGGCGAAGGATTTGCTTTTGCATGCCCCACCCTGTGGAATAGCCTTCCTGAAGACATAACAAAATGTTCCTCTGTCGTGACTTTCAAAAATCTTCTAAAAACTTTAACTCTTGGCTCTTTACCCGCCTTGAGCACTATACAGAGTGGATTTGGCTCTTTATATTAAAGTCACATTATTATTATTATTATTATTAAAATTACTTTTCAATTTGTTTTTATGCCTATTCATTTTCTGTGTCTGAAATTGACTCATTAGTAGTCTGAGCATTTTTTTTCCTATTATCTTTTAATATTTGCAATGAAATAAATTGTTGATATCCTAAGAAAATTGTCATGATTTATAATGCCTTGTTTATAAAAATAGTATTTTTCTTCCTATTTTGTTTGATTTACAGGGATAGGAGAAGTACAAATCTCCTTGGTACATACAAGGAATCACATTCAGATGATATTACACAGGTTAGTATTGTGATAACATTGACTATGTAAAGCCATTATTCCAAAATATTATGAAGTGCTGATAGTCAATTTATTTACCCTTTAACAGATAATATTAGTTGCATATGGAAGAGTTTTTAAAAAATGATTTTGTGTTGAAATGAAGGGAAAGGATGATATGATAATAATATGACATAATGGTATATTATGAAGTGACTTTAAACAAAGTCTTTGGTATATTTTTGCAACGTATGTCCAATGAGAAAGATCATAGCTGGCATTGATTTTAAAAAAATGTGTGAACTTTGAACTAATTCCTGTGAATAGAGTGTCCATTTTATTTCATCTAAATTCCATCTTTTCTAGAAAAATTAATACTAAGATGAGATAAATTTCAGACAATGAATGCCAATCCTGTTCATCTGTGAAGGGATTCAGGCAAGGAGGGGATACTAGGTTATGATGATGTTTCATTTATTTTATTCTAATGAAGATTCTGGAAATGAGCAAACAAAATAGTGTGAAATTTAATTATTTGTTGGTGTTGAAGTTTCCAATTTGTGCGGCCCAGTAATGCATTGATGAAAGCATGTGAAACATTTGGTAATATATTATGCACATGATTGGTTAGAATTTGTGGTAATAAAAAATTGTATTTTACAAGGCTGAGTGCTGGATTGTAATAAGATATTGTATAAGGTATCATTGAGATGTGATTATCCAATGATCTTTCAAAATCATACTTTTTAATTGCAAACACCTTCTCTTTCATTCAATATGGGCAGAACAATCCTTTTGTCATAAAACAGGTAAACCAATGTACATGTATGCATGTAATGGAGTAATTTGTTGAAGTATTTTGTTTTTTGACATATTTTTGTTACGTGTATTATTGTGTAGATATAAACTTTTTCAGTGTCTGTTTTTTTACACATCTATTGCCCCTGCTTAGAATGATAAAGGTATTAAAAATTGTAGAATAAATGAGAGGGAAGGAGAACAAAAACATCTTTTCATTCATTCATTTCATGTGGTAGCATATTATAGAGAAGAAATTTTCTGTTTAATTTCTAATCCTCTCTTTTCTTGTCTGCTCTTTTTCTGTTGTGTTATTCATTAAGTATGCATTTTTTCCTACCTCAACTATGTCTGTTATTACATGAATCCTTGATGCAGCTTTTGTTATTTAAAAAAAAACATTCTCTTCATTCTTTCTCTGTATGATTTATGCATGCATTCAGTGTGACAATCATTCCAATGGTTCATAAAATGAGCCCATTGCTGTCGATGATGACGTCCATCTCCCAGCACACCTCTATTATCCTATCTTATGAATATGATATATTCTGATAAATTATTCACACATTCAACGTGTTAAGCATCTGGCCATTGAAGTCTAATGATAGACATGTGTTAAATGGTGATTAGATGCTTTGTGTACCTTTGTGCACTAGTGCGTCTTTGTGTCTTCGATCACCTTGTAAACATGTAAAGTCATTTAAATTGTAATTATTAGCTGATATTATTTCCAGATTAATGTGGGGAGGGGGCATAGTTACACCATTTTATAGGGACTCCCCTTCCATCTTTGTTATTGAATGCCTTGTAAACATGTAAAGTCATTGTAATTATCAGCTGATATTTCTCGATTTCAGGGATGTGGAGGGGTGGGGGCTTAGTTATACACCATTTTACAATGACACCCCCCCCCATCTTTATATTGTTGAAGACCTTGCATGCTTGTATAGTCATTTACATTGAAATAATCAGTTCCTATTTAGATTAGACGATGAGGAGGGGAGCATTTTGATTAGTTACACCATTTTCAAGGGGATCCCCCAATAAGATGGGGGATTTAAAGCTGGAAATTATATCATCTAGTAGGGTAGACAAGCAAACTTATTTAAAGTATGATACAAATTTAGCTGTAGAAAGTAGTAGATATAGATTATCAGGGCTTTAATTGATCCAGGCTACTAGTGACTTTAGTCATGGATTCCCTGTTATCTGCCCTCAATCAGTTCACCTCTTCTTGCTCTTGAAACCATTTGTGTCAATTTAAGGACAAGTCCATCCCAACAAAAAGCTGACTTGAATAAAAAGAGAAATCCCAACAAGCATAACACTGAAAACTTCATCAAAATCAGATGTAGAATAAGAAGGTTATGACATTTTGAAGTTTCGCTTACTTTCACGAAACAGTTATATGCACACCCTGGTCGGTATGCAAATGAGGAGACTGATGATGTCATCCACTCACTATTTCTTTTGATTTTCATTATATGAAATATGAACTTTTCAAATTTTCTCCTCATTAATATGTGAAGCAAATTTTATTCCCTCCCTGAATCTGTAGAATTACCATAAAATTATTGTTAAATGTTTTATGTTTCAGTCACATTGGTCATTATTGTCAAACCTCTGATAATTGAAAGATTGTATAATGCAAACAATAGAAAACAAAAAATAGTGAATGAGGGACATCATCACTCTCTCATTTGCATATCACTCAGTTGTGCATATGCATATAACTATTTTGTGAAAAATAAGCAACACTTTAAAAATGTTGTAACTCTTATTTTACATCAGATTTTGATGAAATTTTCAGCGTTTTGCTTGTTTGATTTTTCTCTATAGGCTTGAATCATCATTTATCTGTGGTGGACTTGATCTTAAAGCCTGGCTTAAACCTTTGCATTTAAAGTTGCATATTGACACAGCATACTATGCAGCTAAATATTTGGTTGCAATCAAACTTTTGCCTACAAGCTCATCGGATCTTGTATAAAGTTGCGCACAGTAAAGCAAGCTAAAACAAGGTAATTTGAGGTAAATTGAGCACTAATATGTGTGCTAGCCGCTCGCTCTTGCTCATATTTGCTCATTGCCACTTGTCTTTCGCTCGTATGAATTTTGGTTGGGTTCATTTGGAGATGTTTGCAAAATTTTCAAACTATTGAGCTAGAACGTGAGGCCTCTGCGTTAGTCTGCTTATTGACCTCGTATTAGCTTGTTCTATTGCGTTGTGTTTCATTTGAATGCGTTTGTCTGCGTTCATACAATCCGCAGCTGAACGCAAGCCCCGAACACAAAGTTGAGAGCTAGGTTTTATATCTCTTATTTGTGATGTAAAGCACCATATAAATTGCCCTGAAAACATTCAAAGTTTAAGGCTTGTTACTTTAACAAGGTTATTTTAATAGGAGATAAATATGATTTTGGTTTAATGCAATAATTTTATTCCTTCAGGTCAAATTTCACCCCACCAAATCATCAAGTTTAGCAACAGGATCGACCGATGGGCTTGTCTGTGTGTTCGATACGAGTCAAACGAATGAAGAAGATGCCCTTGTGACGACGCTCAATGCTGAATCATCAGTGGTATGTTACTTTAGTCTTACTATAGCAATGAATAGTCAATCCAATTTCATTCCAATTTCCTTTTGTATTTGGAAAAACCATACTTGAGATTTCTATTTTCATTCCATTCTATTTGAACATATTCATCATCCTCATACAAAGGCTTTGCAGTAATGCAAGAATGCATTTTTTTACGGAAACATTGTACAGTAATTTACTAATATACATTTATCTGGATAACTTTTTGATGATTCAAAATGCAGAAATAGAAGCTCAACCTTTATTCAGAATAAATAAACCAATTGTAAGCAAAAATCTCTGAAATAGTGATTAAAATTGAAAATATTGAAATTATTCAAGTATAAGAAACAAGAGTTTATCATCTAGGCAAGACTGTATCAAAGTAGCCTTCCTGCTTGCCAGTTATCAGGAAAGATTTATGATAAAGCTGCCTGTACGGGAGGTTGTTTTTTGTAATGAATTTCAAATCGATGGGTATGACTGTGTAAAGTGCCTGGAACCTTGTAGTATCCTCCCATGAGTTATTGTATCTAATAAATGTGAATTGCAAATATTAGTTATGGGTAGGTTGAGACATGCAATAAATGTGACCTTTATGGATAGGTCGATGCCACAGACTGGCTCTGATTCTTATTCTATCAAGACATTTTAGTCAGTGGTGTTAGGGGGACAGTGGAGCATGCCTTGATATGATTGTAGATCCATGAATTCATTGATTTCTTGACAATTTACTGTGTTCTCCTTTGTTTACAAAGGACATTTTGCTGATTTTCATATTCTGTAGAAAAAAATTATGATACTAATGGATTTCCAAAGAGTTGTGATTGATTGGATCAGTCGTAACTCTTTGTGAGACGGGGCCCTGGTTTTGGCAGAAATTCTATCATTAATAAACATTACTGTTTAGCCTAGATTGCAATGCTACACATGTTACATGTAGCTGGTTTAAGAACCTACATTTTTTGCTGTTGTGATGATAGTAATAATGATTCTAAAGATTTTGATAACAATTTGTTCATAACAGAGCCATATTGATTGGTGTGGAACAAATAGTGAATATCTCTACTGCTTAACTCATACGGAAACCATCAGAATATTTGATGCTGTTGAGGTAAATATTCATAGAAATTAGAATCTCAAAAAAAAAAATTTAATTGGTGAAATGAATTTGAATTTGTCAACTTTGTATTTTTGTGCAATTGCTTTTTAATGATTATTGAATATAACTTCCGTCGTATAAATATTGTTTAATTTCATGATCACATTTACACACATCACCTCATAATCATTTTATGTTCTCTTAAATTCTGTATTATATTTAGTTCATCCCATTCCTGGCCTCATTGCCTGAAAAGATAAATAATGATGAATGAATTACTGAAGCTGTTAAAAACTATATTTATTGTAAATGATCAAATTAATTAATTAATTAAAAATAAAAATGGTAATAGATTCACAAATAAATGAATACATTGAAATCCATTGAAATTCTATTTGTTCTATTCAAATTGTCTTTATCCCTCTTTCTCTCTCATCACATCGTCATTTCTATCAGGCCATGGGATAGACCTTGGTACTTCCATATGCTCTTTTAGGATGATTTTTGTTTTAAATGAGAAACGATAACCTGCAGGACTGGCCATAGTTAATGGGTTAAAAAGTTCATACTATTGGAGTTTAATATCACTATTCATTTCCATATGTATATGTAATATATGTAATGTCAATCTTGTTAATTTTCCTACTCTCTTTCCCAGTCATCAGAAATTACCAAATTTGACTCAGTAAGGGAATCATTAATGGTAAGTAAATGTGTGTAGATTCTACAATTATCAAAATAGCCCTGATTTGATAGCATCCAAGAGAACTTAAATGCATTTTAGCCAATGACATATTTATATATGGTATCCCCCCCTCCCTGGAGCCAGAATTTTACAGAAGAATACAGAGAAAATACTTAAGTATGAACTGTAATAAACTCTTTCTTATTTTTCATTTGCATGTCAGAATTCTCACCATATCCTTGATCTTCCCTTGCAATGCATGGGGAATGGTTGCAATAATCATGTATTATTTCATTATTTTTTTTAAGAATTATCTTAACTGTTGTTTAATATTGATTATAAAGCATCCTGTAATTTTACATCCATGTCTTAAAAAGAGGTCATTTGTTGTATGATCATACCATATAACATCGATGTCTACACATGGAATTTTGCATGCAATTTACCTTAGCAGATTACTTTTTGTCTCACCTGCGAAGCAAAGTGAAACTATAGGCGCCGCTTTTCCGACGGCGACGGCGGCGGCGTCAACATTAAAATCTTAACCTGAGGTTAAGTTTTTGAAATGACGTCATAACTTAGAAAGTATATGGACCTAGTTAATAAAACTTGGCCATAAGGTTAATCAAGTATTACTGAACATCCTATTAGAGTTTCATGTCACATGACCAAGGTCAAAGGTCATTTAGGGTCAATGAACTTAGCCCATGTTGGAGGAATCAACATCGAAATCTTAACCTGAGGTTAAGTTTTTGAAATGACGTCATAACTTAGAAAGTATATGGACCTAGTTAATAAAACTTGGCCATAAGGTTAATCAAGTATTACTGAACATCCTATTAGAGTTTCATGTCACATGACCAAGGTCAAAGGTCATTTAGGGTCAATGAACTTAGCCCATGTTGGAGGAATCAACATCGAAATCTTAACCTGAGGTTAAGTTTTTGAAATGTCATCATAACTTAGAAAATATATGGACCTAGTTCATGAAACTTGGACATAAGGTTAATCAAGTATCACTGAACATCCTGCATGAGTTTCACGTCACATGACCAAGGTCAAAGGTCATTTAGGGTCAATGAACTTTGGCCGAATAGGGTATATCTGTTGAATTCCCATCATAACTTTGAAAGTTTATGGATCTGATTCATGAAACTTGGACATAATAGTAATCAAGCATCACTGAAAATTTTGTGCAAGTTTCAGGTCCCATGATTAAGGTCAAAGGTCATTTAGGGTCAATGAACTTTGGCCGAATCGGGTATTTGTTGAATTACCATCATAACTTTGAAAATTTATTGGTCTAGTTCATTAAACTTGGACATTAGAGTAATCAAGTATCACTGAACATCCTGTGCACGTTTCAGGTCACATGACCAAGGTCAAAGGTCAATGAACTTTGGCCGAATCGGGTGTATCTGTTGAATTACCATCATAACTTTGAAAGTTTATGGATCTGATTCATGAAACTTGTACATAAGAGTAATCAAGTATCACTTAACATCCTGTTTGAGTTTCAGGTCACATGATCAAGGTCAAAGGTCATGTAAGGTCAATGAACTTTGGCCATGTTGGGGTTTTTTGTTGAATAACCATCATATCTCTGTAAGTTTATTGGTCTAGTTCATAAAAAGTGGACATAAGAGTAACCATGTATCACTGAATATCTTGTGCGAGTTAGAGTAGTATTCAAAGTCAGCACTGCTGCTATATTGAACCGCGTGATGCAGGTGAGACGGCCAGAGGCATTCCACTTGTTTACACTTGTGGGTGAAACAATACTTCCTCTGAAAGCATTGGGAAAGCATGACTCATTTCTAAGACATCTTCAGCTTACATATTTAATTATTATTTGTTTGTTTACCTTTACAGGAGGATCTATGTAAGGTGGACTATCTGGTTGATTGTTTCTATCATTCTGGTCTAAAGTCGTTAGTAGTTCTAGGAGGAACAGTAAGGTAATTTATTGGATCAATTTGTTTGAATTTCTTTATCGTAATTTTTCTTTTTCTGTGTTTACAAATTTTAGTGGACATATATTAGGACGATTCCATGCTGTGTCGGGCAGGATGTAATGACATTTTACGTCTTTTTGACATGAAAACGAAAGAATATTTTCTTGATTGATAGTGATCCTTTAGGAGTACTAGAAGGGGAACAAGACTGAAGACTTAACTTGACTCAGTTACATATATTTTTCAGTTGAAATGAAAAATAGTACCATGTCGTTCGGGACTCAAAAATAACAGAAAAAAATTACATATGCATCTTCATGTGGACGAGATCTTCTGTAGAATGAAACTTTTTTTTCTAGTGTTTGAACTTTCCTTAATGATGAGCGTAAAATTATGAATCTGACAAACACATCAATCCAACCCAAAAATATGTTAGATAGATGGATGAGGAAAATCTCTACGAACATAAATCACTAATGATTTTAGCATTTTATTTGTCAGTTTGTGTACATGCATTTGATGTAACAAATGTTGCAATGCTATGATTGATATCCTATAGAAAAGTATAGATTTCAGGTATAATTTATCATAAATTCTGTTGTTTGTTGGTTACAGCGGTGACTTGCATCTTCTAACTGTTGGGAGAGACAGACTTCATTTTGTACATTCATTGAAAGGAACTCATAAAGGAGTAGTAAGGTGTCTTCACTGGGATGATCAGGTCAGTATAGGGATTTGAATTTGAATTTGAAAACGTATTTATTAAAAACCACATAGCAATTGGGTGGAATTTACATCACATGATACATTACAACAAAAATATACGTATAAAAATCCTAACATCTCCAAATCACGAGCAAAGATTGATAACAAAGGATAGGGAAAGAGCCAGCAGATTTGCCAGCAGATCGCTTGAGAAGGCTGAAGGCTATACAGATTCACCATGGTAATTATACAGCACAACCATCTATCCTACCCAAACCTGGCCTAGTTATACAGTGCATCCCACAAAAAACGAAACTGAGATTTATCAATGATTTATCATAACTTCTTCACAAATACAATAGACAAATGACATACCAGTGTAAAGCTTAGAATCTCTTTCATCTGATATTACTCAGATTGTTCCTCATTCACGCATGAGTGAGCAAAAACAGTTTGAATAGGGGATACCAAAAAGTCATTTGGCAGGCTGTAGTTGGGTTTCAAAAAGAAAATCACCTTCTTACAAAGTTCAATATCTGCTCTTTAATTTGATACCTCAATTACAGGAAATGGTCAAGAAATAACAAAGTTCTGGTTATTTGAAATAAGGCTTGAATTTCAATACTGGTAATTTCATAAAAGGAAGAGGTTTTACAGGCTAGCTCACTCGACAATCCGTTTTGTTGACGATCAGCCATGCATTAAGTCTTTTGTTAACCATGCGATAGCTTCTGTGGGAAACCGGTGAAAACACGTTTATTTAATGAAATTCTGGAAATACAAGCATTGTTTCGAGGGAACATAGCTGTCATAGCTTCTAAGCTTGACATTGGTAGGTCATTTGTCTATTGTATTTGTGATTCAGTTATGATAAATCATCGCTTAATCTCGGTTTCGTTTTTTTGTGGGACGCACTGTACAATCAAGAGGTTTCCGAGTAGCTGAACAATCCTCTACTAATGGGATATAATGTGTATAAAAGTTAGTATAATCAATTGCAGTCTATGTTATGAGGTAAATGATATATAAATTCATAAAATTGGGGAGACTTCAAAAATATTTACATACATACATACATACATACATACATTTAATATTTATATAGCGCTTTTCCATGTAAACATGCTCAAAGCGCTTTACAGTATCATATTATAATTATGTTGAATATTCTGCTCTCCAAGTGCTAACAACATTAATCAAATGGATATTACAAAGAAAATAAATAGGTCTTTAGTTTGTTTTTGAATAATTGCAGTGAAGGACATGAGCGGATGTTGATAGGGAGATTATTCCAAATACTGGGACCTGTGAAACCTATGCATTGTTGACCTTTCTTGGAGTTTATTCTTGGGACTTGTAAAAGAAAAGGGTCTGTTCTAGAACGTAATGAATATTGACTTTGTTGAACTGGAGAAAAAAGACATGATGAATTTAGTGGTAAATCTGCAATTTGAGTTAAAATGAAATATTGTAGTGCTTCATTGATGTACATCCAGAGTTCAGAGGCTGGAGGGGGTATATAGAATTCATACAAACATGGTAGAGCTAATTTTAAAAAAAGAACTGATTACAATCATTTGATTGCACAACTTTAAAATGGATTTATAACAGATGTGTAAGATGTTGTTTATCTCTTAGTGGGACATTTTTTCCATGAATTTTGTAGTCTGATTGGTCAATTTTTTTGTAAGACAGACCCACATAATTAATTTGTCAAATGGGTCAGACGGGTAATATGAGCCCTCAGCTGAATTAAAAATTAACAGAATTACAAGACACTAATCAATAGATGTATAACTTTGGACATTAAGCTGGTATTCTTGCAGTGCACCCAAATTCAATGCTATACAAGTATTTGTTGCTCATGAAGATTACTGTGTAAATTATCATTCCTGAAGTGCTTCACACACCGGCCCTTCTATCGTCTGGAGGCATGGGTGAGGGGAGTTAGGTTATGGCATCAATAGCTTTGACCTGATGTTACTGCACTGAGATTTAATCATACAATCCATGCATACTCTACATCTTCATTTTCAAGGAGATGTTTTAGGATATATTAAGTCATATTCCATCCTACATGTAAGTGTATTTTTGGGGAGGGTGTATCAAAACTGTACAGTCAAGGGTTGATAATTATATATATTAGACTCTGTTCTCATTACGCTTTCAAAAACTAGTTTACTGGAAACCGGTTCAGGAAACCAGTTTGGAAGATCGCTTTGCTAGCATTCCCATTTGATCACACAAAAGTGGTTTTTAACGTCGCTTTACGTAAAGCAATCTTGTTGCTATGGTTCTCTCAGTGGGGTGGCACATTTCACATGAAATTCAAAATCACACCGTAGGCATTCTACACCTGTCGTGTGGAGTAGCGTGCTCAAAATGTGTGAAGAGTGGTTGTGTCCTCACTAATGCTAAAACCAGATTACCGAGACGAAGCGATCTTGAAAACTACTTCGCAAGATGGTTTTATGAATCAGTTTGGAAGATCGTTTCAACCGTTCTCATTACATGTTAAACTAGTTTCAACTATTAAACTAGTTTCCAGTAAACGAGTTTAAGGAAGGTAGTGAGAACGGTGCCTTACATGACTTGGGATATGTTGATTCATCTGAGTAAGTCTGTATCTGTATTTCATTCTAGACGCAGACATTGATCACAGGGGGAGAAGATTCTGTGGTATCGTCATGGCAACCTGATAGGACTGCCAATCAGTCATCAACAAAGAAGAGCACACCAGCACCGACGAGTAGGATTCGGCAAGGAAGGAGAGCAGAGAAGAGAGGCTCACCGGTCAAGGTAATGATGTACAAAATGTTGTCATTAATGAAGCATTAAATGAGAAGAAAATTGGAACAAAAAACTGAAAGTTTGAGAAAATTCAGACATTGGATATGATAAGTTTTTTTCTTGAGAATTACCTCACTTTTCTTGAAAATATTTCAATTTGGCATATTTGACAAGTGTTTTCCTTTAAAAGTGAAGATACGTGAAAACTATTTTTTAGAAATTTGGGGAGAAAGAAAATAATTGGGAAGATTACATTCTAAATTAATGATAGAAAAGAGTTAAATTGTGAATCTGAAAAAAAAAATATTTTTAGAATGACACAATTTAAAATATCTAATTTTATATGAATTAAGTTGTTAAAATTTTCAGTGTATTTGATAACAATATTTTGTTTACTTTATTGATGCTGAAAATCTAAGGATGAAATATGTTATCAGTCGTTATATGATCGCATTCTCTGTACTTTATGCATTGTTTTGCATCCCCCTTTGCTCTGTATCAAATATGTTATTCTCTGTCTTGTTGACAAATATTTATCCACATATTATTATCACAAAAAATTAGTTTTTATGTATTGTGCCATTTGATTCAATGCAAGTAGATAAAGTATTTAGCTTGCCTAGTTTCTTTTTGTTTGTATTTTGTTTAGTTTCAATCTAGTTGGTTTGAAATATCAATGCACCCCACAAAAAATACCAACTCATAATCAATGAACAAACATTATTAAGTAAAGGTCATTATCACTGGTATGGTCATTCACTTTCAGTTATGATAGAGACAGAAATTTAATACAATCCAAACCATGAACTTCATTGTATTTAATTAAAATCAAAATAAATCATAGACACAATTCTGATGAAGTAGTGCTATGAAATACTAGATTTTGTCTTCAAAATCAAGCATTTGTTGTGTAAACTTGTTAGCACATGATATGAATATTGTCTTTGTTATGTGTTTTATTGTTGTTTACTATGAAAGCTATAAAGTGCCAATCAGGTGACTAGATCTTAGATCATGTCATGTCTACATGCTTTTGAAAAGATGAACAGATGAAAAAGATCTTGGATCTTGTCACGTCTACATCCTTCAGAAGAGATGATGAGATGACAAATCTTGAATCCCGTCATGTCTACATCATTTTGAAGAAATGATGAGATGATAATTTCTGAGATATCCTTGTGTCTACATCTTCAACTTGTCATTAGATATCATCTAGTCTAAATAATGCAGATACAATGAGATCCTATATCTCGTCATCTGATCTCCTAGACATCTTGGTGGCACTTTGAAGCTTCTATACTCTACTGTTCTTGTTCTGCACATATTTTCTTGCTTGCTTATGATTTTTTTCTTTTCTTTTTTTTCTTTTGTTATTTCTCTTTTCCTGTCTGCTACTACCATCTATCTGCAGAGCCAACCTGAGAAAATTGCCAAAAGACTGCAGAGGATGAAAATACAGCATGGATCAAAACCATATTCACCCTAAACCTGAAATCAAAACACACTAGTTATCGCTCATGTCTCAATGTTTCAATGTTTGGTTCTGTCATTTTTTGGCTGCTCTGTAAATGCGTCTTACATGTATTGTAAATGTTTATTTTTAAAGGAATGTGCAATATGAAATGACCTTTTTTTTCAGTTTCATTGTCAATTGCTTTTCTGATATTGAATGAAATGTTACTGCACTATCACAATCAGAATCTCTTCAAATTCTTGATTTTAAACAGTACCTATGAAAATGAAATATCACTTTGTAGAATCTGAAAGGTTGCTTGAGTTTGCCAGATATAACGACTGGCAATGCATGCAGACTGCTAAGTAGTTAAAATACTTATATCATCCATGAACTTGAGAATGCTAGTGAAAAGGTCCATTCTTTTCAGATCTCACCCCAAAAGGGGATATTTTGTAAATGATGTTAGATTTCAGTGTAAATGTTGGTCATATATGTGGTTTTGTATGAAGTGTTATACAAATGTTTGTACAGTCATACCTTTTAGAGTGTCTACATAGATGTACATTGTATATGTATACTTGTATTGTATGGATCTGATGTGAGCTGTTTATCCTAAGATTCTAAGTAATCTTGATCAAATATGATTATATAGGCTTAGTGTTGATGAATATTAATGGTTGTAATGGATTTATAATCCTTTTCTTTCAGTCTGGCATCATAAGTGTTTCTCAACACTGTTATTCCCAATTTAGACAAATTTAATTGCAATAGGGGTCTTTTACTATTGTATTTTGAATTTCTTTTGCATTAAGGAATTCTGGCAGATATTTTTGTGATTTTATTGCACTTGAGTATTTTCTTTGAATTGTTTGGCGTAACACATTTGGATATGTTCACGCCTACTATTAACTCACATAACACTATCACTGTGTATCCATATTTTGTTTAGACTATACTGACCAGTAAATGATCAAAACTGTTTTATTTTCAATTTTTTTATTCCATTTATCACTAGCATTTTATATTATTGGGGGACAAGAATTTATGGGCAACCCTTTATACCTCTTATTCAGTCAAGTGATACAGAAAGATTGATTATTTTTATTTGTCAACAATACATACAGGGCTGGTCACAATGTTGCTGGAGTTGTTTTCAGTTCTTCTTAAGTCCTGGACCTAACAAGCCTAAGCCAAGTGTTGTGATAACTGGACAGCCTGTCTAGACCTGGACTAATTAAGACATGATTCTGATCACTGGACAGCTTATTCTAATTATGCAGATGTCCTGGACCAAAATGGATATAAGACTGTGATATACTGGACAGCATTAGTCCAGGACCAATGGATTAAGGGGGTGTGATCATTGAAGATCCTGTCATTCTTCAGAAATCCTAGACCACATGAGCCAATCTGTCGAGTTCATAAGGATCTGGGACCAAATAATCGAGAGTGAATGTAAAAAACCCTGTTTCTAGTTCAATTTCATGAGAAATGCTGGTAATTACTAACTGGAGAGAAAAATCTGGTCCAATACTTACCATGTGATACTGGGTTATTTACCTTTTAAGTTATAGCCTGAGAAGTTGAACATTATTCTAGAGGTATTTTCAATTATTTGACGAGTTTAATCCACTTGAAACATATATAATGAATGATAGAGGAAACATTGAATGATATCAAACAAGATTGTTGTCTGCTAGTTTCTTTCATTCAGAAGAAGCCATATAAAATCCTTTTTTTTTTCAAAAACAAACAAAAAATTACTTCTGATCTTGAATGTTTTTAATGAGGATAAGAAACAAAATACTATAATATTACATGTATTTGTTCTCATTTACTTATTTACAATGAATGTATTTTAATTTTCATACCATGTTCTTTGAATTAGCAAAGTTGTTTATTCACATATTGGCTGATTATTTAGGTTGCTTTTGTGATTCCGAATGAGTCAGATATGATTGAATTTAGCTGATGTAGTCCATTAATCTCAATTAATATTCATTTAACACTTTAAGCTAAGTAGCTATGGCAGCTGTCCTCTTCATTGCTTCAGCTTAACCGTTTTTGTACAAGTGAGTATTTTAATCAATGTAAGATACACTGATTCATCAGTTTATAATGTGGATTCTGAATATCTAGAACAAAGCCTTTTAATACTTATTCTCTCATTGATAATACTCTTATATATTAAGCAGGTCTATGTGTTTTCAATTGTGTATACATTCCTTGTGTTTTTGAGGCATTATCGTATGAAGTCAGTTATCTATTGTAATCAATATGACTGAGTAATACAATTAATGTGGTATATTGATTTGAAGTCTAGTTATATTCTGTATTTTCTAATTTTAGGAGGCAGGCTGATCCCTCCCTCTCAAAAAAGGTATAAGTTTTAATGACCATGTGGACTGCAAGACAAGAAGCTTATTATTTTTTTGGTACAAAGTGAAGTATTTATGTTCCTGTGTTATAAAACACGAAGACCATGGTTTGAGCTGGCCCATTTTGGCGGGGGCACTGTCACCTCTAGAATTTGATTCTTATGCAGTGCTTCCCTTAAAATCATCTTGTATAATGAGTGTCCTTTGTTTTTTCATTAAGGTTCTTACAAAGCATGAGCAGACTCAAAATACATTAAAAATCAAAATTAATGATCTTGGTGTCAAGTAGTTGTGAAAATAACGTCCACATCCCACAGGGTTTACAAAAAGAGTCACTTTTTATATGTCGTTTAAGCATTTCTGAAGTTGAATTGTATTTTTTGTTGTATGAACTGCATCTCCATTGTGAATTTATATGATCAATTGTTTTGTATCACTTACTATGAAAATCAATTTCAATTCATCAATGCAAAATGCAATCAGTAGGATCAATCAAAATATATGTTTAATCTCTTGCCACTTGTGGATATAAGTTGGAATTTTATTATTGCTGATGCTTTGTTTCAGTGTTATTTTGATATATTTTGTGTGTTTTAACTTGATGATATTTGCATTTTCTTTTTTAATTGCGTTAAAAGGATTTGATACGTTCTTATCTGACTAGTGTGTGATGAATGTTTAAAATCCTAAAAATGGGTCTCCATATTTTACTGTAAAATCATCCTGTTAAATTTTGGATTAATTAAGCTTGTTAATTCTGTTCTTTTTATCCATTTTTACTACCATAGTTTCAGGACGCGTTTTATTTGTTTCATCAATAGAGCTAGAACCATAGCAATAAGGATTTAGTAATAAACTTGAAACAGCCAGGATGTTATTATTTGAATTACATCAAGTATGATAGATTGTTAGATCCTGGACATATTTGATAGTTTTATACAAAATTATTTATATTATCTCGGTCATTATACCCCTTTTTATATACTACTCCACCACCATACCTTTTTGCACCCTCCTTTCCCCTACCCCTTCCCTGCCTTCCTTTCCCTTACCCCTTCCCTACCTTCTTTTCCCTTACCCCTTCCACACCCAAGTTATCATTGAGTGATGTGTGACTAATCTGTGAAAACTTAATTTAATTTAATACCAAAATACATATATTTAATTGTTGTATTGACAGCAGCATCGAGGTAATTATGTCCATCTTCTATTTCATCTCCTGTCCACTTCTTTGACCTTTCCTTCTTGTCTCCCCTTCTAAGTTCCCTCTACTCCCATTATTCTCTTCTTTTCTTTTCCCTTCTCTTCTCTCCCCCCCCCCCACTTCCTCTCCACTTGAGTCATAATACCAATTGTGATAAAGCTTCTCGATAGTACAAACACTTAAATGTTGAATTCCAATTCTGTTTGATCAGTTGATATTCTCAATATCAAAATAGAGCAGCCTGTCATGTTCAAAGGTAGAGGTTGTCACCTGTTACTCTACAACAACCCCCTCAATTCTTTTCTCCTCCCCTTCCCATCAATTTCCATACACCTCCCTTTTCCCATGATGTTTTTGTTATTATTGTTATTACACTCTGTGTATTTCAAATGGCTTTGTAATAAACCTCCTTGGGTGTACAATTTCATTTGAAAAATTTCAATTCATAAGTTCCATTTCAATATATTTTTTCCAGATTTTCTGTCGAGATCAAAAGATTGTTTTCTCTTTTTTATTTACATTTGGATACTTTTTATACACTATTTCTCTCTATTTTTTAGTAAATTCAAACCAAATTTATCTTCACCATCTTTTGGTTTTGTATGGGAATTTCTTGTTGATTTGAAATCATTAGGTCTTCCAGTAAGTAGGAAGATAGCATTTTACTGCAAGAAACGGTGAGCAGGAGAGAGTTAAAGCTTGTCTTCAACATTTAGAGGTTGGTGAAAACTTTTCATGGTCATGATCTCCCCTAATCAAGTTATGTTGTTGTACTTGTTCTCCTTATTGGTTCTTTTTTTCATATCTTACCACCTCGATAAAAAAGCTTTGAATATATTGATGGTTATGTAAGTCAACTACTTCATTTGAATCCATTTGTAGTTTGAATCTTTGGTTTGAGCTGTATTATGTTTTTCTTATAGAATCCACTTTCCTATTACGACATGTATTTGTATACATTACATGATGAGATGGAATATTTATTGTCATTGAAAAATATGTACAGATGTAAGTATGTTATCTATTTTGATTTTATATATTCATATCACTTATCTAAAGAAACAAATATTGATGTATTTGATAGTATATAGAAAATATTATACTTATCCACTTGTATGTATATATATATATATACAAGAAAACCATTGTATCATGTCAATATATATATCACATTCAAATGATAAACAGTTTTTTATTTTATTACAGTGCTTTTTAGTTTTATTCTGTTCATTCATCAAAACTTATACACTTGGCCTGTTCCCTTTTCTAAAAATGTAAAACTCAAACACTTTGAACTTTGAGATTGAATCAGTTGGTGAGTTCAAGTTTGTTGTTGGTGTTCAGAGTTTGAATCTGGCTGCCTGACCATGGGTTAAAAAAATGATACCAATCATATTGATATCTTAACACTGAGATTTCAAGTGCTCTGTGCGGTGTAAAAATCTGCTTAACACCAACTGTCAACACCGAACTTGAATCACCCTGTTGCAGAGCTGCCAAGTAGTACTGATTTTCAGTATTTCGTACTGAAAAATGAGAAGAATACTGATGGTTTCATGCAAAATACTGATTTCTAAAGTTTCAGTTTTATGTGTTGTCCTAAGGTATTTCTTTGAAAATACTGATTTCCTCGCCAAAATACTGATTTTTTAGCTTTAAAAATACTGAAATGTTCTTGTTCAGGGTGGCAGCTCTGCTGTTGTACTTTTTAAAGATTGGTTTCTATTACACATTCATACACACACATATCAGTTATCATAACTACAATGATAAACCATTCATAGAGGGTGTTCCAAGAATATTTTTGTATAGGCCACCGCACATCGTACGATTGGTCAGTGACCCAAATTTTGAATAAAATGTAAAATTTTATATGAATATTGAAACGTGGAACATTTTACTGTTCAAAGTTCTAAACATAAAAATACTTATGTTCAATTCTGTGACTATGCTACCATCTTTATTAGTGTAAAAGTGAATATGATAATTAGTCATAATGACATATAGCAGTTGAATGATTGGCTACGATTCTGTGTTAATTTTGCTTTTTCTCCAAACTAAAGGCTAGCTATCATACAAAATTGTTACACAAGTTTTCTTACACTTAATTTTAACCTAAAATATACCAGTACTGTTTGTTCATATTTTCAGAAAATTAACAAAATGCGATTTGTTAAAAAATTGGATAGTGGACCAGTTGTTAGGTGTGCGGAGACCTGACAACTTAATGAAATACTGATGACCCTTTCTTAGGTATTAAATCAGATTCTCATTTCATTTGATTTTCCATTAGTTACAGTTGAAATCCAATCTTTTTAGTCTCAGATCGCAAACATCTTGATGGAAAATTCAATATTTTTTTCAAAATTTGTTTTAGGGTCATAGAAAATGCATTACCATTGTATTAATACTGAAGTCTAGGGTATCTCCAGTGTTGCCAGGTGTAGGATTTATCATAATTGTACATTGTAAAATTAATAATTTTTAAAAAGGACATATGAATGATGATATCAACAATAGTATTATGCTTTGCGTCATAAACATGCAATTCATAATTTTTATTTTAGTAAAATTTTTGTTTACATGCAATGTTGGAAGACCTTTGCGTTCCATAATCGAATAAAAAGTTAAGATGACAATTAAAGCGAACATTTGGTATAATTCCAAAATGAAATATACTCAAGATTGCATATAGTACACCATCTCACATTGACTCTGGTATTGTTTCTCCTATGACTAATTGGTATTTAGTGTGGTATGATAAGTTTTCTTTAAAAAGAACAATTTTTACTCTGGTATGATAATTAACATTTTGAACCTGGCAAATCTGGGTATTTTATTTAGCCAAAGAAAGGGTCACCAGTTGTTCATTAAGTGGTGCGTAACTTTCAATCTGCTTTATGAAATTGCCCCTTGTATTTAATTTCTTGTAGCCCCTCAATGAACACCAGTCATTTATGCAACAAGATACATTCTTGTGTAAAGTGTGAGAGCTATAAATTGTTTTAATACCATAATTGTATTTCCATTATTATGATAATTAACATGTTATTAGATAGGCAAACTATGATGTCTTCTTCAAATCAAATTATGTAATAAAGTGTTCTACTGATGTGCATTTTATATAAATTCAGTCGTATGAAAGGGGTTCATTACAACAGTATTTGCATTAAACATTTATTGTCAATGTATTATTATCACAGAGAGAAATATAAATATTGAGATCAGCTATAAAATCATAAATGAAAACATTTTAAAATTCATTACACTAGCATACGAGATCGATGTTGAAAAGCACAAAGATCTTTGAAAATACATGTACATGAAATAAATAGATCTATGCCTTTGTGTTGATTTCAAAGAATATATTAGATTTCTTTAATACATTCATTCTTTCTGCTTCAGTTGTTTGAGTTCATGTACAAATAAAAAAAAAAGAAACGCATATTATTCAAATGTGTATTTTGAAATAAACATAAAATCTATAATTGTTATTGTTTATTTCTCCTTATTTCTTAGTACATGTAGAATTTGCGTGCTTTGTGTTTGTTATGTCTTTATCAAAAAATGTTAGAGCCACAATTATTCTGTGTAATCAGAAACAAATATTTTTTTATTGATACTACTTTTTTTTCTTAGGTATATGGACAAGGGACCTAATTGAAACAAGATGCCCGCCTCCCTAACACAGTTCTCCCTCCTCTATTCTCTCCTGTTTCTCTTATTTCTCCTTCACCTCGTCCTTATGTATTTTTTTTATTTCCCATCACCTTCCTCTTACACCTCACATTTCCCCTTCATCTGTTCGCCCTCTTTATCATCCTTGTATATCTTCCCTACTTGTCCCGCGGTTTAGGCTTCTTATTCGTTTTTAATCTCACATATCTTATCTTGTGCTGCTCCTCTTCCTCCTCCGTTTTTCTTCTGTTTTTTTTTCTTCACCTCATCTTCCTCTTACTCTCCTATATAGAGTTATCCTATTTTTCCCATTCTCCCCTCCTTTTTTGTATCCTATATGTCACATTTTTTCGTTCGGATTTGTTCTCCTTTTCCTCCTCTTCTTCCCCTCTTCCGCTCTTCCTCTGATCACCTTGCAAAAATAACATCTCTCCGCATCCCACCTTTCCTTCTCTTTTTCGCATGGGATCGTTCTTTGCAGTTTGGGTCTGTATGGCAAAAATCGTCTGGGGGCGTATGTCATTTTCTTCAGGTTTCGAGAGTGATCTCTTTTTTTCAAGGAGTTCGATCGATCAGAGAATCAGAACAAAACAATTACCTTCGCTCATCATGACTTGCTGCTGAGAAGGGAGGTATTTTGTTTTGGGGTCCACGCATTGATGATGGGAGGGGCATATTCGAGACCAAACCACCCAGAGCCGAACTTCAAATTTATGAATTATTGATTTTGAAAAAATAATAACATAAGCATGGCTGTGAAAATATTTAGTACCGTCACAAAACACCATGCATGTTGTAGCAACCAGTTAAATTTGCAAGAAATTAATTTTGCTTTTAATTATGACTGTTAAATTTATCGATTGTTTATAAGGATGAAATCAAAATCTTGTCATTTGTAGTTTATTAGACAAAGATGAAGAAGAAGAAAAGAGGAAGAAAAGGGAGAAGAGGAAGATGAAGGAGGAGAAGTGAATATAAAAAGTGGCATTGATGTAGATGTACAATTTTAGTCAAATGCTATCGATTATTTGTCGTTCGTGATAAACTAACAGTGATAAAAAGTCTTGTCGAATGTAATAGTTACATGTTCCAGGCAAAACTTTCAAAACAGTTTTTCAACAATCATGTGTTTAAGGACTCTGAATAGTTGATCAATTACATTACTTCGATGGGAATAATGTTCTTCTGCTATCTTGGAAATGGTTTATGACTAGACAATAGCAGTTCACCGATGACGCAGCAAGCGGTATTCATATTATATTGAAATCGTCTTCTGTAAATATGACTAGCTCTTCACCATTCATATAACTATTTGAATCACAATGAATCCACGACAAAGAGCCTTGTTCTCTTCTTACGTAACGCCTCTTTTCATGCTTCCCATTCCTTTTATCTACCAAGGGGTTTCTTTTCATCTAGATCGCTGAATATAGACAATGAATGAGGTCCGTTTTCTCCCCTCCCATCCACAAGCAACAAAGGCAGATTACCTGGCATTGTTGAGCAGAAGAAAGGTAGAGGCTGTATTTTGTTTACCTGGGTCCTTCTCCATAATAATACCCCCTTCTTTCCCTACTATACCCCCTCTCCCTCTTTCCACTCTTCTCTCATTTCCCTTCCACCTTACAGTTTTCGTTCGTGAATTTTCTTTGGTGTGGGCCTGAAATAAATACCATTTTGCAAACTTTCTCCATCGTCTTTTACCATATAGCTCCTTAGGAAAAAAATATTTGTTTGGTTTCATTTATGTTCTTCACTTTCCTCCACCCCTCTCTATTCTTCCATTCTATTTCTCGATCCTCTCATTCCTCCTATTCCTTCTCCTCTTCTTTTTTATTCTTCTTTTTCTTCTAGCTTCTTCTTCTTTCTCTTCTTCCTCTTCTTCTTCTTCGTCCTCTTCTTCTTCTTCGTCCTCTTCTTCTTCTTCTTCCTCTTCTTCTTCTTCCTTGTTCATCTTCTTCGTCCTCTTCTTCTTCTTCCTCTTCTTCTTCTTCTTCCTCTTCTTCTTCTTCGTCCTCTTCTTCTTCGTCTTCTTCTTCTCTTCCTCCTTCTTCTTCCTCCTTCTTTATTCTTTTTCCATTTGATAATTTTCTCCATCCCTTCTTATTTATATGCATACATTTTACTCTCCTTTTCTTGTTGTTCCTTCATAAAGCTATTAATACGATTTGTTGGGGTTAATGGTGATATTGTGGTTCTCAATCCGTCTAGTCGCACTGAAGACCGTTCAACCTTGTAAGAATATAACGGGAGTTATTAACATTGTACTGGACATGAATTGGATCGATGTTAACAAAAACAGCGGTTTAGAAATAAAGATCGGGCGTGAAGACAATTGATTTTATTTTTAAAGTCCAGAGAGGAAGGACTTAAAGGCTTCTTGACAACGTCTTTGTTGCCGGCGAACAAGAAAGTTAATTATAATTGGCAGTTGCAGCAACAACATACAATGTACAGTTGTATGAAATGAAAATGATGGTAACATTAGGCCGGACATTAGGCAATTTACAGTCTGAGTTGTTTAGAGAAAAACATTTGACTCATTTAAGTGCTAAACCATGAACGTATCAATGCCCTACTTTAGCCATGTCTAGGGCCGACAACAAAGCGATTGTATTTTCGATATCACAAATATAAATTATGTTTATCCTACATTGAGACCTGAACCTATTACTTCTATACGAAAAAAGTGGGGGTTTTGTCAATATTGCAGTGTTAGAAAATGTTATTTATCTTTATTTGCTTTTGGTATTTGCATGCTATCTCAAAATCAGAAAGACTAGAGAACCAGTTTTACACCAGAGGAAGACCATAGAGATGGACTCAAAAGAGCCTGTTTCCTACACATTTAAAAAGAGGGTGTTGTATTGAAATGGTGCAAGCAGGGTGTTGGGAGCCTGGTGTGAGTGAGGGAATACGCTGTTGTAAATGGAAAGGAACGATAAATAGGCCCGATAGTATTACAAGAACGCCATTGGACACTAAACTAACACCATTAAACTGGTGTAAGATTCTGGTTGTATTAGCACCTGCGATATTTTTTAAATACCAAATTTTTGCGCTATATGCCTATATACCTCAAATTAGGCTAAAGGTTTCTTGCAAGAAAAGGTTTCATGCAGTTAAAAAAAACGAATAGATAGGGCATCTTTACGTCATAAACCAAGACCTTAAAAGTACTTTCCTCTATAGACAAAAATAAATTTGAAAAAAAAAATATATAACGAAACCGATTGTGTGATTTGTGAGGAAACATGGGGAGAAGCTCGGAGTAGAATTTTGGGCAACAAAACTTTAATTGTATACGTCGTATTGACTGGCATGATAGTTTTTGTTGTTGTTGTTTTAAAGAATTTTGAAACTTTAAGAAGAGATTTTATCTTCATGTATTTAAGATGAGTTAATTCTTAATAGGTCTGGTGGTCCTTTTAAACTTATTTTTGGTATGAGTCCCTTTTTAATCCAATTGTGTTGATATTGACTTTAAAAGTCCTCCTGATTCAGTTAAATGGTAAGAGATTTGTTTTACTGTGAAAACCTTTTTCAAAATAATGACGTCATGAAGGCTTGATAAGCCAGTGAAATGGACAGGCATGGCAGGGGGCTTTTTACCCAAGGCCCCTACCCTCGTTCAAAACATGACTTTTTTCACTTAGGAGCAGAGCCATTTTTTCATCTATTTATTATTTCGTTTTCTATAGTTAAATTGTCCCAGGATAGACTATATTCTGCACCTGACGATATTTTGCTCATCATTCAGAATAATTTTATAGGAGAATGGAACATTTGGAACAAGAACTTGTGTGAAAGTGACAATTAAAAAATATATATGTAGATATGGGATAATTTTTCAAGTGTGCATCACACAAGTCATCTTCTTTTCATTGCAAACAAGAGGTGTTTGTAGTGATCGAAAAAGTCAAATGTTAATAACTTTTATAATTTATTCCAGTTTTCTAAAATTTTATTGATTTGGTTCTTAATCTTGTTTGGTATTCCAGTTTTCTAAAATGTTATTGATTTGGTTCTTAATCTTGTTTTTTTATTAATTTTGTCCCTGTCAACTGATGTAATCCTCCTTTAATAAATGAATATTTTTCGAGGAAAAACGAGCACGAGATATATTAATCAATATATATGCATGTTTATTTTGAAGCGTTTGCCTGTGACCATTTTCATTGAACGGATCAAGGGGATATTTCTTTAGCTTCAAATTTAGTAATCGTAGTTTGGTATTTTGATGTGGAAAGCAGCAACAAAAGACACCCCCAAAAAGTAGGGAAATAAAGATAAATTCCGTAACAAAAAAAGAACTATCAACATATCTGTTGTTTGCCGACTCCGAGGTATTTTCTTTTTATTTTGTCCAAGATCTTCCTTTTCTCACGGTCCTAGACCATTAGTGACAAACGTTTTTTTTTTCTTTCAAGTAATCATTTTTAACCATGTAAGAAAATATTAAATGATCACTAAACCTGTATTTTAAGTAGAACAAACAAAAGAGTAAAAAGTAAAGTATAATGCAGAGGCCGCAGAAGTGGCGGAACGGTTTTGAAAGTGTGTGTGTGGGGGGGGGGGGGGGGGGGGGGGCTGACCATGCCAAAAATCAAATTCAGATGTCATTTTTATTTTGTACACGGCTTTGAAAAAAAAATTGGAGGGGGGCTGAAGACCACCCAGCCCCCCCCCTCCCCGTTTCTGCGGCCCTTATATAATGGGGCCAAGTAAATAAAAAAAAAAGAGCTATTAAACTATAATCTCAAATAAGTCTGATTATGGCGGAATCTAGTTGTACATGACTTTATAAGCTTATTCAGGAGAGAGATACATAGTTTTGTAAGAATTTATTGACTCCATCGACCTCGGGATATGAGAGTAAGAACATATTTACAATACATTAATACAAAAAACATAGGCCTAAGTGATAAATTAATTTATGAAAATTTTCCACTAGCTAGGCGTATAATCCGAATCCGATTAACCACTTTTCCAATATTTCGGAACTTCATATTTCAAATTTTGATATATGCATCTTATTGGAGAGCAAATGGAAACTTTATTAACAGAAACATTAAGTATGCACGGAGATATATTCCTTAAAAAGAGTACTGAAGACAAAGAAAATTGTAAATACCCTCCAAAATAATGGAGGCTTATCTTTTATGGTTGTTGTTTTGTACGTCACCACGCACTGCATACAAGCAGACTACTTTGCCTTGAGTGATATTTCTTTCATCTTATTGTGTGTTTGAAGAGGTCGTTGTGTATGCGATGCAGATTGGAGCAGATTACCGCATACATTACACCCAGACCGTACTGCGCGGAGACTTGTATAGTGTGTTCTAATTGCACCTGTAACGGGGTGCAGTAGTTCTTGAAAGTTTTGGATGGAGTTTCGACTGAGCTTAACTCTGGAGATGGATGCAAGCAACTTTTGGAGGATTTAAACCCACAATTGCTGCGAAATGTAGGATTTGGACATTTGGAGGATGCCAAGAAGGAAGTGATGATTGTTTTACTCATCGAAACTGGAGGAATTAAGAAGAAATGGGGTGTGGGAGCGGCAAGTTAGCTCCCGACTCGCCGATTATCGACAAACATATCGACTGGGTCAAAACCGTGGAGACGGGTGGTGTTCCGTCCTATGCGGGGAATAACGCTGCCAATAAAGGAAATCAGTACAATCGCGTCAATAATGGCGATAATAGAGGCCAGACAAGGCGAGCCAAGTGGAAGGTCAAATTTGACCCAAGAGTCAATGCAAAGTATGATATCAAAGCCCTCATTGGGACAGGGACCTACAGTCGGGTTGTTCGGGTTGAACATCGCTCGACAAGACAACCTTATGCAATCAAAATGGTGGAGAAGAAGCGAGATGGCAAACAGTTCTGGGAGGTGGAATTGACAATCTTACGAAGGGTAAGGCATTCTAATATTATTCAACTCTTGGAGGTTTACGATGGTAAAGACAGGATATACATGATCATGGAACTGGCTACCGGTGGGGAGTTATTTGATAGAATTGTGACGAGAGGAAACTTCACGGAACGAGATGCTACTCGAGTTCTTCACATGGTCCTTGATGCAATGCGATACTTACATGGACTAGGTATAACACATCGGGACCTGAAACCAGAGAACCTCCTTTACTATCATCCGGGTAACGAGTCCAAGATCATGATCACCGACTTTGGACTTGCAAGTTTCAGGAAGAACGCGGAAGGACCGGAGAACAATATGATGAGAACAATTTGTGGGACACCGGAGTATATCTCCCCAGAGATCTTACTTCGTAAACCATACACTCAATCAGTGGACTTATGGGCAATAGGTGTGGTGGCCTACATCCTTCTCAGCGGAAGGATGCCATTCGATGATGACAATAGGACAAGGTTATATCGGAAGATACTCCGGGCCAAATACTCATTTACTGGAGATGTGAGTATGATAGCTTGTAATAGTAGTATTAGACATGGTGGACAATGGACATTGTTTGGAGACTTCTTATTACTCAACACCATCCTTGTCCATGATAACCATACTGGTATTTACTACTCATTACAAATATATTTGTTGTGCCTTGACTTCTTTGAACAAAGATTAGTTTTTTGTCTCACCTGCGAAGCAAAGTGAGACTATAGGCGCCGCTTTTCCGACGGCGGCGGCGGCGTCAACATCAAATCTTAACCTGAGGTTAAGTTTTTGAAATGACGTCATAACTTAAAAAGTATATTGACCTAGTTAATAAAACTTGGCCATAAGGTTAATCAAGTATTACTAAACATCCTATTAGAGTTTCATGTCACATGACCAAGGTCAAAGGTCATTTAGGGTCAATGAACTTAGACCATGTTGGAGGAATCAACGTCGAAATCTTAACCTGAGGTTAAGTTTTTGAAATGTCATCATAACTTAGAAAATATATGGACCTAGTTCATGAAACTTACACATAAGGTTAATCAAGTATCACTGAACATCCTACATGAGTTTCATGTCACATGACCAAGGTCAAAGGTCATTTAGGGTCAATGAACTTTGGCCGAATTGGGGATATCTGTTGAATTCCCATCATAACTTTGAAAGTTTATGGATCTGATTCATGAAACTTGGACACAATAGTAATCAAGCATCACTGAAAATTTTGTGCAAGTTTCAGGTCTCATGATTAAGGTCAAAGGTCATTTAGGGTCAATGAACTTTTGCCGAATCGGGGGTATCTGTTGAATTACCATCATAACTTTGAAAGTTTATTGGTCTAGTTCATTAAACTTGGACATTAGAGTAATCAAGTATCACTGAACATCCTGTGCGCGTTTCAGGTCACATGACCAAGGTCAAAGGTCAATGAACTTTGGCCGAATTGGGTGTATCTGTTGAATTACCATCATAACTTTGAAAGTTTATGGATCTGATTCATTAAACTTGTACATAAGAGTAATCAAGTATCACTGAACATCCTGTTCGAGTTTCAGGTCACATGATCAAGGTCAAAGGTCATGTAAGGTCAATGAACTTTGGCCATGTTGGGGTTTTTTGTTGAATAACCATCATATCTCTGTAAGTTTATTGGTCTAGTTCATAAAAAGTGGACATAAGAGTAACCATGTATCACTGAACATCTTGTGCGAGTTAGAGTAGTATTCAAAGTCAGCACTGCTGCTATATTGAACCGCGTGATGCAGGTGAGACGGCCAGAGGCATTCCACTTGTCTTCTGGATAAGTTCTATGAATAATTATTTTAAGTTTTCTTCACATTTAATTCAGATTATTGTGAATAATCCTTAACACTTCAGGTCATGATTAACCTCACATCACTCTCTTTCTTCTCATCTTACTCCCATACCTCACAATTTCTCTTTCAGTTATTTTTATTTATTTATTTATTGTATATGCACATATATTAACCAGCAGCAGGGCTGAATGGGTCAATACGAAGTTAAAAAAAAAAAACAAACATAACAAGTACATGTATAGTACATATAATTTGTGGAATAATGATCAATAACTATGGAAATCAATTTCATTTCCCTTTGTACTCCCTTTCTTTCCCTCTCTGTTTCTCTCTACTTCTTACCTTTCCTCCACTATATCTATTGGTCGTCTTTCCTTTTATTTTCTTTCCTCTTCCATTCTCATTACATCTTCTATTGCCCTGTAATGTAATTTCTTGTATTCTATTTCTTCTATTTATTGTAATGTACTTTTTCTTGTACTTATCTTTCCCTTTTTTTTCTTTTGCTGTTTTCTTAGTGCCTTGAGCATTTAATCAAAATGAAAAGAAAATACTATATAATTCCAATGTTTTAATCACATCCCTTCACATTGCTCTTTATCTTTGCCTCCCTCCTCCCCCTCTCTTCTGTACTCTCTGCCCATTTCCATCCCTTCTCTATTACATGTGTATTCTCCTTCTTTTACCATAGAGCTATACAGTGTATTCTGTCTCTCCCCTCTTTTCCACTTCTCACTTCCTCTGTCCTTTCCTTTTCTCCATCTCTATGACTCTCTCTCCCACATCTTCTGTTTCTCTGTTACACCCTTACCCTTTCTAGCTCTCTCATCCCACCTTACCTTTTCTCATTTTGTTTCATTTGATTTCTTCAAAGTATACATTTATACCTTTATCTTTTATTTTGGATCATTTGTTTATTCCCTTATCCATTTATTTTTTCCCAAACAGATTTCTTCATTAAAGGTCAAGTCCACCCCAGAAAAATGTTGATTTGAATCAAAAGAGAAAAATCAGACAAGCACAATGCTGAAGATTTCATCAAATCGGATGTAAAATAAGAAAGTTATGACATTTCAAAGTTTCGCTTATTTTTAGCAAAATAATTATATGAACGAGCCAGTTACATCCAAATGAGAGAGTTGATGATGTCACTCACTCACTATTTCTTTTGTTTTTTATTGTTTGAATTATACAATATTTCAATTTTTACGAATTTGACGATTAGGACCTCCTTGCCTGAAGCACAAAATGTTAACATAATGGAATTCCACGTGTTCAGGGAGGAATGAAACTTCATTTCACATGACAATGACGAGAAAATCAAAATATTTCATATTTCAAACAATAAAAAACAAATGAAATAGTGAGTGAATGACATCATCGACTCTCTCATTTGGATGTAACAGGCTCGTTCATATAACTGTTTTTGTGAAATGAAGCGAAATTTTGAAATGTCATTACTTTCTTATTTTACATCCGATTTTGATGAAATTTTCAGTGTTATGCTTGTCGAATTTTTCTCTTTTTATTCAAATCAAGTTTTTGTTGGGGTGGACTTGTCCTTTAATTAAGTGGATACTCATCATACTGTTTATATTTTGTGGTATACTCTTCTAATCTAAATCATTTATTTTTGGTAAATTACTATATAGGCCATTTGCCTGTTCTTTGGATGACAGTATATAGTTAACCATATTTGTGAGGTATTATATGATTATGTCTGGCATATGTTTGAAATTCTTTTTCCCTTGAGTTTACTAACAGTAAGATAATGAGGAATTTACACATTAGTTGTAAAATGATTTCATTTTTCAAAAAATCTTATTTTAGAATATTTTTCCTTCAAAATAACATTCTCCTTGCCCTTTTGTTTATTCTGATTATATTCTAAAACCTTCAGATAACAACAGCAACATCATACTAGATTACCATCCATTTTAATATTGAATATTAAAATACTTGAAATATGTTCCTTTTAAAATTTTCTACATGTATTTAAAGTGAACAGTTTTGTCAATTTTTGAGCTTGAGACTCATCAATAATATAGCTAGCAAGTGAAGCTGGACATTACAACAATGGCACACCAACAATTACTAAAAAGATCCAGATACATTCGATATACATGTACAGTACTTATTTATGCGGTCATTGACATTGAAACCATTCACCAACATTATACAGAACATTGTGCATACTTTATAACTGCATAATTAAGACTAAAGATATTAAGTCTTAAAGGGGAAGTTCACCCTGAAGAAAACTTTGTTGCAAAAATGGCAGAAAAAATAGTAAAAAATATTGGTGAAGGTTTGAGGAAAATCCGTTAAAGAGTAAGAAAGTTATTAGAGTTCAAAGTTTTGGATTTGTGACGTCATAAACGAGCAGCTGCCCCATGTGTTATGTAATATAAAATGCATGAATTTCAAAGTTTGCATGGTTCCTGATGACTTAATTTTGTTTTCTATTCATGATCGGGTGTGAAATAATTTGTCCATTGATATACAAAAGGTACAGTGAAAACCATTTTCAATTTTCTGAGAAAATGACATTTTATTGATTTTTTACCATTCGCTATGTAGGAATGCTGCTCGCATATGACGTCACAAATCAAATAATTGAAATTCTAATAACTTTTTAATTATTTGATGAATTTTTCTCAAACCTTCGGCAATATTTTTTATTATTTTTTCTGCTATTTTTACAATAAAGTTTTTGTCAGGGTGAACTTCCCCTTTAAGAAAAAAAAATGTTAGTACATTGTATGAATCTATGAATTGTACATTTTTCATATTTAGAAATACACCTGTAAATTAAAAGTACATGACTAAGTATAGGGCCTAAATTAGTCATTTCTAATGTTAACAATTATGTTATTTAATCCCTGAGACGAAGTACATGTAAGAGGTACTTTTAGTTTGCTGTAGAAGTACAATGTACATGTAGGTTTTATCGGAACGTGGTATGATATGATGGATAAATTCTGTTTTTCCAGTTGCTGTGATTCCTTTAAAGCCTTTGGAATGTGTATTTCATTGAGGGGGTAAAAACATTCTACCCAGAATTCTTCAACTATAATTTTCTTAAAAGAACAAGATGAGAAATATAAGCTACATGCTCACCATCTGTTGTTGAAGATAAGATAGAGATTCAGTATTATTAGTCATATAGGCCTAGATTGTCATGAGACTTATTAAAATAATCTTTAAAAAATTAAATGGAACCTAAACTTGGAAGAAGTACACAATCATGCAAAAACTGCTTGGATGAATCAGTTACTACATATTAGCATCCTTACTACTAGTAAAGTCTCCTCGCAAAGGTTCTAGACCAGTACTGTAGATTTATTCCCACCATAACATACACTTACACATACTACCTATTGTTGTATACATACAAGACACTAGGGAATCATATTGGAATTCACCTTACACAAACAATGCTATTGTTCTGAACCCTGCACAATAGCACACTATTTGACCTGTGACCTTTCCTCCAACTGGCAATGTGATACTGATGACCTTGAGTTTCCATGGCAACACTGATGCTCGGTATTAAAGTTGCTGGATTATTGTTTAGCTTGGGGTCAGATGTCTTGTTCATTTAACATCAGGAATTCATGCCTGCATCTCTGACAATGGAGTATTGTTCAACAAGTATGGTGCATGTGATGTACATGTGCATCATGTACCTGTATATGCTCCATTGTTAAAATTAATTTTCCATTGTGACAGGCTCTACATAGTCCTAGTCCTTTTTTTCTTAAATAAAGAAATTGACTTTGAAGAAAATACCATCATTCAGATTTCAGTTCCATTCTTAAACTTTTCAGGTGTAACATTAAAAAAATAATACGATTGGAACAATATCAGGCAAACAAAACACTGAAATTAATTTTCATCAAAATCGGACAAAGAATAAAAACAAATTTATGGCGTAAGTTTTGCAGTGATTTGGCCAAACAGTTCTGCATGTCACCATGAATACACTGTAGTGACTGTAAGCAAATGATGATGTCACATACTCACTGACATGTATATCAGCCAACCTATTGCATATTCATGATGGTGTCCATACAAATGTTTTCACAAAATTTTGATGAATTTTTGTTCAGCTCTGAATAATTTGCCGGATCAGAAATAGCATGCTAATTTGAAAGCTCGGGCTGGTGCAGATCGCAGCCCATCGGTTAACTTATCTTTGTAAAATAAAGAAATCTTAGCTCAAAATCGATAATTCTGTTGTTCTCTACTGCAGAAAAGCATATGTGGGACAGTCTATTAATATTGCTTCCAAAAATGCCTAACATTTGATGGAATTCTGTGCTTATAAATAATATTTTGCTCATTTCTTCAGCTATTACTCATTTTCTTCCAGAGATATTTGGCACATATATTTTTATTTATAATATGATGGTGGGCACCAAGTCTGCGCACCTAACAATTTGAGTTAAGATTTAACACTTCTTATTTCACAAAATCTTTCAGTTAATGATGTTCCTGATATCATTAAGTAGTGTACCAAATTTTTAATGACAAATGATAAAAGAAAATATAGGATTTTCTTGAAAAAACCTCGGGCGGTCATTTTCAGATTGAAAAAAAAAATGGTAACCCATGTCTGCGCACTCATTCACTTTGCACGCGATTCGGGGATTTTGATGAAAAAGGCTGCATTTTGGGCGGTTACATGATTGAAATGTCCTAAATTCATTATTTTCCACCATTTTGAGTCAGATTTTTTTATGAATACCTGTCTATGTATGGCATGTGTAAAGTTTGTGCTCGTTGCATATCTTCTTTTACTAGAATCGCGCAGATACGCGTCTGCGCAGATATGGGGGACTGCGCAGACTTAGGGGAACTTGCCATACATACAAACACCTTGGACATTGGATTCTGTTCGGACTCATTGTGAGATCATTCATTACCATGTGCAACATTTATTTATCTTTAACTTCAGTCTGGGGCACTCTTCGGTGATACATGATCTTGATGGTATTGGCAACCACATACATGTAGGATATAGACTATATTGATTTGTTCTTGTGTTACAGGGGTTTTGGAAAGATAGGCTATGTGTATTGATCACATTTAAAAAAAATCAATAATCTGTTAGGGAAAACATCAGTCAATCTAATCTATATAGGTCATGTAAAATCTAATTGCACATAATGTAACTATTTGTTGAAGGCTAGTCCATTCCAATAAAAAGTTGGTTTGAGTATAAAAAGAAAAATCAAACAAATTTCATCAAAACTGTATGTAAAAAAAGAAAGTTGTGACATTATAAAGTCTCGCTTAATTTCAGAAAACAGTTATTAACTTCCTGGTCGGTATGCAAATGACAAGACCGATGGCATCATCCACTCTGAAATAAGTGACATCAATAAATTTTATGTAATTAGATTAGGATGAAATTTTCACCATTATAGTACATAATACAGGATTTATATATCGCACGTATCCACCTTGTTAGGTGCTATATCACCCCAGCTGGCTGAGCTCAGCAACCGATTCTGGAGCTCACATATCTCTCAGGAAATACTTCCTGCTGGTACCCATTTACCTCACCTGGGTTTCGGGCAGCACATTGTGGGTAAATTTTTTGCTGAAAGAAAACACACCATGGCGTGGAATCGAACCCACATCCCTCAGATAGAAAGACATCTTAACCAATAGACCGTGACACACCCATTATGCTTCCGAAATATTTCTTAAATCTATTGATTCATGTCAACTTTTTTTTTGGGGGGGAGGACTTTCACTTGAACTTTAACAATGGTAGTAATCCTGATGTGCAAGTAGCACCATTCTCCAGCTCCATAATAATAACAGACTCTATGGCCTGTATTCTGAAGTCAGGTTTAACTTAGACCTCGATCTAAGTCTGTGCTAAAATTATGGGGAGCCAAAAGTTAAAAAATTATATTTTATATTTCTTATGTTTACTATTTTGTTTTCTTTTGCTTTCATAATGAAGAAAAATACAGTTTTCATTCCCAGCCAATTATGAACAATCTGGGCATCATATGAGTTAATAAATGGAATGTGTAGTGTCAGGGATTTGTGCTCCAATTGGCTCTCCATAGACTTTAAACCAGGCTTTAATTTAAACCTAAGTTCAGAATATTGGCCTATGTCACGACTCACTAGGAAATAAGTAGGGAACTATTTGGTGTGGATGAGAATGCCCACTGTTTAAAACCTACTTTTCAATGTGACAAGATGTTTCAAAACATAATTCTGATCATCATGATGGTCATAAAATCTGAGCTGATCGCGTTTACCAACGCATCTTTTTTGATGATTAGATTTTCCTCCGAATCAAGAGATGAAAGACGTTTACTTAATTAGGACCAGGAATGGAGGACATTGAACACACCCTTTGTTTCTCATTTAGGGCTCCACTCTAACCTTTATGTCTACTGGTCCAACCTGTTCAATGTCAGACCAGGAGATACCCAGTTTTTCCATATTTTACTGGTCCAAACCTAGTATTTACTGGTCCCCCAAAACAAAGAAAAACATAAAAAAAGGCTTGAGTTTATTTTGCTGTCTTTTATTGCCCCCCAAAAAAATTCAAACAAACAGTACACACACATTACCTTGCACATTAGAAATTCATGAGAGCCATTTCTCAAATTTGGAGAGCCATTTTTTAAGATGCTAGAGCCATTTATATAATTACAAAAGAGGAAAAAATATTTGTATCAGTTGATACATGTACATGTATATTTTTTTACTGGTCATGTCGGACCAGTAAATCTGGCTTTTTCTGAAGATTAATTACATGTAGCCCTTATTCAATTTTTACTGGTCTGGGACCATCACACTGGCACCAGTGTCGCTCGCTGCCTTGTTTTGTAATCACTTTTTCAATCATGATTCATTTTTCTGTTAAAATTTGGAAACTGAAATGGAACACTTCCTTAGCATGTCAGTTGGCAAGCCATTGCCTCTTTGGCCCAAAGCCTGAATGTGATTTACAATTTAGTATCAATTTACAAAATACAAATTGTTGCAGAAAGTACTTGATTCAAACTTCAAATTCAAAGTGCTTTGAGTCCTTTCGAGGATGGGTCCTTGCTGGGTCAACCCTAATCTAAACAATTTGTACCACTCAGTGACGATGTAATTTATATGCACATCCAACCTGTGAAACAATGATGCTATATATGTACAATACAGTATAAAAACTTGGTACTACCATACTATTGTACGTACATGTACATGTAGAGGTCCGCATCCCAAGGTGGGAAATCTACACCCTAGAGATTGAAAATAATACCATAGAGTGTAAAGAAACAATCAAAGATGATTAAATAACATCCATAAGGTTTTGAACTTACATGTACAAATGAAAAATTAGCACAGTAATGACATTGTACATCAATCAAAACCACAGTTTTGCTGTAGACATTGTAAAGTACTATGACTTTATTATTTATGGTGGCAGCGGTGGGATGTTGTTTAGAGGGTAACTTAATAATACTAACTTTGGTCAGTTCGGTGAAAGCTTGGCTGAATCAACTTGTTAAATTGCTCATGTTTGTGGTATATAATTTGGCTAATATATATAGGCTTACATTGAAATTTTTGGATAGATAAGCTATCAAACTAAGACTATTAGTATTGAAAATTTGCATTTCATATTTATCAAGCTTAGTAAGAAATTAAATTGTATTATTACCGTATACAAGTTGGATGCTGCTACTGCAAGTTACTGTGTCTATAGGCCATGTGGAAAATGCCAAATTTCTTAATATCTGGCCAAGCCAAACCAAAAATGATTGAAATTAAAATGTATATATGATATTATAGGCCTAATAACTTCAAGATTTCAGAATTCCTCATAAAAAAATTTCACATAAAGATGTATTTAGTGAGTTGCACTTTATAAATATCATATCGCATTCAAATCAAGCACTGTTGTATGATCCCTGCCCTAATCAAGGAACTTACATGTATATGCAATTTGAATCAAGGGAAATATTTTGTTTTCAATGATTGTTAAAAATGTAACCCTGACTGGGTTTGTAGAAAAACATTTTGTTGTGAGGAATATTAATCATTTTGAAAAGGCTTCAGGTCATTCTTTAGAATGTTTAGTTTCTGGTAATATTCTCTGCAGTTTGGACAAGGCAAGCTGAATAAAGGACTCACAGAGCTGGTCCTTTGTGTGTCATGTTCTTTTTTTGAGCTAATAAGATAAATTGCGGATAATTGGTCACCAGCATTCAAAGTGTTCACATTGCCTCTTAAAGTTCTTTGTTATGCAGCTATAATGGATATGTGATACACAGTACATTACACAGGTTTTTATAAGACCAGGAACTTGTTTCATAAAAAGTTGTTATGATAAAAATACATGTATCGATGTATGCATAATTTCACTTTCATCCAATCAAAGTGAATGATTTGTGTTTCTTATAACTTATTGTAATTTGTTTAAACAACTAACAAGTTTTATGAAAATGGGCCTCAGGTGACTTCTTGTATATTTCAAATCAAATTCATTAACCTTTTTTATTTATATGATTATGATGAAACTTGTTGAATAGTTGACATCAAAATCCAAGAAACTGCTTTAAATGATGTCTATAGAGGAGGGAATTCATTTCCTATATTATACCCGTAGTATGATGATACTTGAAACCACCCTCTCCTTGTTTTGATGAAAGTGGCATGAACATGTTATTTTGAAGTCCTACAAATTCTGGAATGGCCCTGAATGACAAGAATTTACAATACAGATTGCATAATAAAAGATGCCTCCTGTATGCAGTCTGTAAGTTGTGCCCAAAGCCAATTTTTGGTTTCTTTACAATTCACACATTTTGCATAAAGACAGGTATGTACCTTTTGAAAGGTGATGATGCCATACCGAAAGGGTGTATGTAAACCTACATGTACATGTAAAACCTCGAGCGAAGTGAGATAAAAATGTGAAGTTTTCCTTGTAGAAATAAATTTTTGCAAGGGACTGCAGGTCATCAGGTGTATGAAATAGATGTATGCATCTAACACTGAAAAGATGTGGTCTTGTAATAAGTCAAATCGTAACTTTGGTAAAAAAAAACAATTGAAATCAAATATATATTTGATAGGCCTATACACAAAACCTAGGTGTTTTGAAATTTTGCCCATTGAAAATGTTTGTTTGACTCTGGGCAGATTTTAAAATAAGATAATCCATAAGATAATGATATATTTGTTTGGCTATACTTTGTGCTTTGCTTTCTCCCCCCCCCCCCACCCTTTCTCTGGCCTATTTGCAATCTCCTTTTTACAGTATATGCATCACTATCACAAGGGCTTGAGCTACCCTGTTAGAATGTAATGACAAAAGTTTAATCAACCGGATTAACAATTGGAATCATATTGAAGAAAACAAAATTCTGAGATGTTCTACCTCCATGCTTTGATATAGGATGTGCATGTGCATAAGAATGGGGGTTCTCACATATTTTTTTCCAAAGCCCTAGACCTGTAAAAATAAAATTTTCAACCTTAGAGCTTTCATAAAAACATCTGAATTTATGTTCTGTCACTTCCTTGTTTTTTTAACAAAAAAATGTCACATAACAACAAAAGTTGATTGTGATTATCCACAGCTTTTATAGGTGCAGGCTCATCTAATTACATGCAAATTAATTACCACTCATCTTCTGAAATATTGTTTTGAGCTGGGAATGTCTTGAGGATTTTAATGCTGTTACACATGAATCACTCAAATTTCAACTATCCAAGATAGTGTGGAATATAATAAATTGGATTGAGTCAAAACATAGGTCACCAATATCAGATGCACACACCATATTGCAGTATGAATACAATAAAATTTTCAACTGCAGATGCACAAGAGTAACACATTGTTTGCTATGTTTAGACTTTTTCACATTGAAGTAAAATTAAGGATTCTTCAGACTGATGATATTATTTTACATGTAAATTATGTGATGCAATCAGTGACGAATCATCACTTCTGATTGAATCACTTTGGAACTTACTACAAAACATACATGCGTCAGCTCAAGCGCAGATGTATATCAGTGTTATTTGAAGCATTAAATTTAAGAATATTTATCCATAGTACTTTATTTCGAAGTGAAGTTTGTATTTCATATCATTTTAATTCTATTTGTTTATTTTATTTTCTAATTTAAATTTTTCTTTTGTAGCCATGGAAGGATGTCTCACCGGCCGGTAAGGATTTCATCGATAAACTCCTCGTGATCAATCCATCAGAGAGGATGACTGCATCCCAAGCTATGAAGCATCCTTGGATTGTTACCATGGCAGCACAATCTAGTCTCAAGAACCTCCAACGATCCATCAGCCAAAATTGGTTGAAGCACACCTCAACCCGGAGCCGTTCAGCTCGTTCTACCCGCTCCAATCATTCCAACAAGTCATCCAAATCCCTTCGGTCAAACCGTGGCCAGAGGGTCAAAGCCAAAGATCTTGACAAGCTGGCTAAAGAGATCAAGAAGGTGGGTCCAGTTTGCATTTTTTCCTGATAAAATCAATAATGGTCAAGCGAGGTACAATAGGTGGTTTTAAACCGCCTCGATCACAAGAATCCCTGTTAAATTAAGAGAACTTTTTATCAGGCAAGTAAATACCTGTTAAATATTCCGACATTCACACTTCCCTGAAACACACCCTTTGGGATAAGTTCCTGAAGTTACAAGCATGTGCAGTATATGGTCTGATAAGCAATCAAGGCGTGAGATTCAAAATCGCTAGCTCAGCAGCCACCCATAGCGCCTGCGCCCTACTACACTCTGTGCTACAAGTTCCCGTAATTTGCTTTCACATCGCCAAAATACCTCCGACCTTGAAAAATCCCCTTGATAGTTCTCGTAATTTTGACAAGTACCTACTATTTGGCGGTTATTTTCTTTCGGGGAGATTACGGATAATTTGCTTTCACATTTCCAAAATACCTGGGAACTGACAAACTTTGAGGTGGTCTGAAACCATGTAGTTTAGTAGAGACCCCGTTCTGATTATTTTCTTGAACTGGTTTCCATTTAACCAGCTTAGAAGATTATCCTGCTGGTGTCCTCATAAGCATCCTCTGAACTGGTTTCTCGAACCACTTGACATGAAGTGGTCCTGTTGGTGTGGGAACACTCTCAGTGGAGTCACCGTTTTTGACACGAAATGTGAAATTGCGGCTTAGGCATCTTTCACACGGCATGTACTAAGTAGGGCGCCAAACATATTCACAAACTCTTGTACTTCTTTGCGAAGATCGCTTCCCAAAGATTAGTCTTGGAATGTGAAGGACCAGAATAAATTTGATTATTTGAGAGCTGTTATAGTGCTATTGGGGACATTCAATCTCATCATCGAATTCTTTTCATGTACAGGATTCTCAAATAATGCAGACTACTTCTGAATTCATGAACACAATTTTTCTTATCTGCACTGAGTCAAGAATCTCAGGACTATTTGGGGGTGCATTCATGAAAGGGGTATATGACACAAATAATCTTTAGGCATATTCAAACTTTCCTAATAATAAATATATCTGTTATAACAATGACTTGTTCAGTCCATGAATTCAGGATAATTATTCCATCTATCCACACGGTTACACTTCGTAATTCGGAAGGTTTGTAATTCTGAAACACGTAAATTGCCAATACCTCAATGTTCGTTAATCCGAAAACGTAAAAGGGTTCGTTGATCCGAACATTTGTGGCATTATTCCGAAGGTTTGATAATCCGAAAACAAAATACGGTTCGATGTTTCGAAGGTTCGTTTGTCCGAAAACAAAATAAGGTTCGTTGTTCCAAAGGTTCGTTAATCCAAAAACGAAAAAGGTTCATTGTTCCGAAGGTTCGTTAGTCCGAAAACAAAATAGGGTTCGTTAATCATTACGTTTTTGGACTAACGAACCTTCGGAATTACGAACCTCATTTTGTTTTCGGATCCATTGTTCATTGTTCCGAAGGTTCGTTAGTCCGAAAACAAAATAGGGTTCGTTAATCATTACGTTTTTGGACTAACGAACCTTCGGAATTACGAACCTCATTTCGTTTTCGGATTAACGAACCTTCGGAATTACGAACCTCACTTTGTTTTCGGACTTACGAACCTTCGGAAATACCAACCTTCGGAATACAAATCTTCGGAATATCTGAACTTTTAGAATTACGAATGTATGCATGTCCACACATACATGTACATGAAACAGATAATTCGTGTTGCCTCACCAACATTTTTTTTCATAATTTCCTTCACACTGCTATAAATGTTCGTGTTGCCTTGGAGAATACCTTGAGAAACTTCTTGTAATTTTGAAAAGTACAGATGTTACTGAAAAAACTTGCGAATATTTTCTGTCAGGGATATTTAGTACTTACTTTCATGCAGACAAAATACATGGTATTTTCCTTAAGCATGTGTGAAGGCATCTATTGTCAATAATATGGTAATAAGGGGATTGGTAGTCAAGAGTCTGGTCTGTTTATTTTCTTGCTAATCTATAACACCTCAGTTTCCCCCCTACTTCCTGCATTCAAAACAAGTTGAGATCTTTTACAGTCTACAGTGTATGTCAGTTTAGGCTTGGCAATGCATGTATCATCAGTATTATGCTTCAAGGATCTTACCATATACATGTAGGCTTTCAAGAAGTCATATGTTTTGGTCACTCTCTACTAATGGTCACTACTCTGACTAATACCGCTTTCAGTAACTCATGATTTTGGGGTCCGTACCAGGCCCGCGCTAAAATAGTCCGCACCAAGCAATAAAAAATGCTTTCAGTAACTATAGCAGAGCCGCGCCACTTTTACGATCACCCATTCAAAAACTCAGGCACGTAAGGGAAAACTGTCATGGTAACTGAACACGCCATATACAGAGTGGAAGTGCTCCGTATTCGCTGAATATTCGCGCGGTAAATTTGATGAACACGCGATGCGGAGGCACGGCCAGAATTGTGTGACCTTTGACCGTGCGAGGAATTTTGGCCGGGGCCTGGTGCTGCTATCCATTCATAAACTCTTTGGTCGGCGCCTTACGACTTAGCCCGGGCCAGCGAGTTACTGAAAGGGGTATTACAAAACTAAATGAATAAAATTGCTGAATTGATATACAGTATGTTGAAACAATATGAAAACTAGTACAGTAGGATGATAAGAATGAGATATAAATGTGAGAAAATGTTAAAGTGATTTATTGTACATATTCTGTTTTAAATAATCAATCATACCAACGATTCTGTTTTTGTCTTGCCTGCATAGCACTGTACTAATGACACTGTAGACACCACTTTTCCCATGGTGGCGGCGGTATCAAAATTGAAATGTTAAGTTCTGAACCATAGTCAAGTTTTATGTTTTTATTTGACTTTCAGGAAACAAAGACATCGGATGTGAAGTCTGGAAGGACTTCAAGCCTACCCGACAAGACAACCAAGGCTTTAAGTCTTCAACCTCTACCAGATATCAGTCATCATCCAACAACATCACGGGATGACCCTTCATCATCAAGGAACAATCTGCCACCTTTGAAGAATGACCAATCATCCTCCAGGAATGGCCTTTCAAAGGAGGACCAGTCCTTGTCCAGGAATGACCAATCATCAAGGAATGACAAGACTGTTCTATCATCTAAGAATGACCATGGTTCAAGGGATGGTTCAAGGGATGGCCAGGTTATCCTATCCTCAAGGACTGAACGTTCATTACAGAATAGCAAGACTGTCACGTCATCAAAGATTGACCAGACTGTTGTGACTTTGAGGAATGGTCAACCCAGCTTGATGTCAAGTGAGGATGATCCACTGTCCAAAGTTAGCAGTGACCACCACCTTACAAGACCAAGTGTGCTTCCTCCACTTAACTCACAGAAAACCTCATCTTCATCATTATCAAGATGAACCCTTATGGCATAAAACTTGACTCATTATATGAACCTGATGATCTACCAGACAGGCAAGTCATATGTGTTTATCTCGGTTTGCTCCGCAGACAATTGCTCCGCTCTAAATTCCACACACTAATCGATTGACCAACTTCAACCCAAACACAATACCATACCCTCAACCTAATATAACACCCTGTTGCAACCCTAACCCTACATCTTATATTAAATTAAGCCCGGAGCTATTGTCACTGGAGCAACTGTCATGTCACCGTTAATCTCATCCGAAGGGCAAGCAAGATGAACATGTACTTCTGATCCAGACTGCCTGTGATCCAGTTCAAAAGAAGAGGCAATCATGTATTAAAGAAATACAATCAAGCACTTTATCCCCATTAGATATGATTGGCCACTTGACATATGCCCATTTGGTCTTATGTCTTATGCCCATCTGGTTTAATCTCACTTTGCCTTGTGCCCATCGTTTGGTCTAATCATACTTTGTCTAATTCCCATTTAGTCTTAGAACTCTATCTTACAACAACTGGTTTGTCTAGTAACTATTCAATGCAATCACGCAATTCAGTAGTCAACGGGTAAGATTGAGAAGAAGATGATGTTGCCTTGACATCATCTTGCCCCTCCCTCCCATCAAACTCCTGGCGCCACCTCAGATCTGATATAATTGCAAGTTAGTAACCATTCAATTACTTTCAAGTTGATCATTTTCCAAGTACCAAAATGGTTAAAAACCAGTCTTTTAGTCTGATTAGTAAAAAAAATGGTAGGATTGAAATTGGACCAAAGATGTTATGGGAAATTATCATATAAGGTGAAGTACATTAGCAATTGGATCAATTAATTTCTAAATGAATTGACAATCATAGATTTCAATCCCATCATCAGTGATTAAGTTTATGTTGCTGGACCCTGATCTCTAAACATCCAAAGGATCAACTCTAGGTCCAGTAGCACTGAACTAACAGTGACAACTTTGTCATCAATAGTAGCTTCCATGGTAACAGGGCAAAACAGCCAATAAAAATAAATATATGTAGGTTTCTGTGATAGTTACTTGTGAATATCAAAGTTAATGTAATCCTGTATTTCAGACAATTAGGGTCCAGATCTTTCATTTCATTTTAAGCTCTCTAAGAAATGTACAAGCATGGACAGATTGAACATCACCATCATCATCTTCTTCATCATCATCATCATCATCATCATCACCACCATCACCACTGCCATCATATAAGTTTATGTTCCACCCTATTTCACTCGAATTAAGTTAGTTGGATATTTCATATCTGTGTTACAATTATCCTCTGTACTATCACATGGTCCTTTTGAGGAGATGATACCAAAGGACATGAAAATGGAATTTATATTTATAGAATAATTATATTATTTTAGCTGAATGTTTATATTTCTGCAACAAATAAATACTATACTGTTAGTTTAGTGGGCTTTTTAAAAAATCAATCCTTTAATTTTGATGTTAAAATAGACATCAGACTCTAGATTAAACTTTCACCTTTGATAATGAACTCATATATGAAATAAACAATAAATTGATCATAGCTATTAAGCAGATAATATACATGTCTCCTCGTATAATCCACTTTGTTTATTCTTGACAATCGATAGAATTCCTTTGATTTATATGTGGATTTGTTTGTGTATGTTGTGGCTGTAGTTTACATGTAATGTACAAAATAATAGAACTGTTGTGAGGTTTAATGCAGGTACCGGTAGCATCCTCAGATTCAATGTAGTCATAACTCGGTTTTAATTTGAATTCTTATATAAAGTTATGGTTTATCTATGTAAAGCCAATTCTGACAGGTATCTCTAACAGTACAATTTCAATTTGTCCACACATAAATTTGAAAATTCAATCATTCATAACTGGTTGAGATGATTAGTGAAAAAGTTCTTGTCATCATTAATACATGAGGAAACAAGCCAAGGAAAGATAGGACACATAATATATAATGTAAATGCTAATTTGAAATTGTTTCCTTCCCCAAATTTTAACATGGAGTTGGCATAAGTTAAACGGACTTCAGAATATGGGCCAATTGATGTAATTATATAGAATGACTATTTAATGAGTTAAACTTTCAAAATCTAGAACAAACTAGTCCAGTAACCGAAGATGAAATGTACCATAGCTTGAATATATTGAAGTGATGTTATTTTCATGGATATTGCATTGTGAGTTTTCCATGAAAAATGCAGTTTTCTGATAAATATAGACATGCTTGTTATCTAGTGCCAGTTGATCTACCACATTCAAGACATTTTACCTTTCTTCTAAAATTATCCCAATGGTCCCAAAAGATTTACATTGGGCAAACTTACCCGTGTTCAAGCTTATACCATGCGCACTCATTACAATAAATAATACACATGATAAAAGTGGATTTATGATTATATGTCAAATATAAATAAGGTTGAGTTTCCAAACTTGCACATGCTCACAGCAAAACATGAGAATGAGTTTTAAAAGGTTTTAAGAAATGAAATCCGTAAAAGCCTCATCATGTCCATTAATATTAGAGTTATTTCAAATTTTAGGGGTAATGGATATCGGCTATTTACTTTTACTTACTTAACTTTTACCCTACAATGCCTGTAGTACTATATACCTATCCATTGGCCCAAGGGAACAAACTGTATGCTCCACACTATCAGTTTCAATCAGTTGCATGTGGCAAGACAGAAAATCCATTACTCAAAGTCATACACAAAACCAATATCCTTCCAGTGATCATTTGATAATATATACATGTATGTCAGAAAAAGCATCTAGAATTTTCTCGGGGGGGGGGGGGGGTTGGAGGGGGGGGGGCATATATAGCTCAGACTTCTGTGATGCATGTATATGTTTACAAGTAAAATTAAATTACAATTAACAAAAAAAATCAAACAATCAATATAAAATTATTCTCATGATTTTCCAGGCCTGAAGCAAACTTGTGTTTTAATGGGCACAAATGATATGCTGTATACAACTTATAAGTCATGCTCCACATTTGCAGATCATGGCACTGTGGCACTTATTTGGGTTAATACATGTGTCTGAGTGTGCATACAAGGAATAAAATACCAACTCCTACCCTATACTACAGAATAGAATGGAATAAGGGGGGGGGGGAGGGTAGAGTTATGGAAACCCATGATCAGCTAACTGTTATAGGGTTAATTTTTTTGGTCAAACTTAGCTTTATTGCATTTTTGTAAAATTACATTGCAGAAATACATCGAGAAAGAAAATAATATGTTTATACTTCATACATGTATCTCAATGTATAATCTAATTGAAATAAATGTCATATCATGATGGTGGAATTGTGTTTAAAGTAGATTGTCTCTTGATACAATATCATATTTAATTTAGTGGAAGTAATGGAAACATTATGTGAATGGAAATGTGCCAATTTTCTTTTCTTGTTCAAAATGTAGAAAAGATAAGCTTGTATGTTTGTGTGTGTGTATATAATACTACATGTACTTTTCTCTATGTTTGATATGTTATCTATTTGTATTGTAAAATCTGTAAATTTATGGAGTGTTTTCTGCACAGTGGTGCCACTATGCAGGTAATTGTAGATTTTTTTTAAATCATATTTTTGGATGGAATACAGATGTTTATTAGTATTTTGAAACCGCACTCATTGGTGGAATGTAGTTTTTGTTTTGGGTGGATTAGCTGAAGTAGGGTCCAAATTTTGCCCTACTCACAGGTTAAAGTTTTCCATTTGAAGAATGTAGGCCTACATGTAGGAGACATGCCCCCCCCCCCATTAAAGGTTTGAATGTTGTTAAGGAGCGTATGGGAGAAGGCTGTCCCCCCCCCCCTTCGATGGACCAAATATCTCATGAAATGCACACCTGTGCATACCCTTTTAATCAAGTTATTTGAATAGAGTTAAGGTAAACAAGCAATACAACAAAAACAAGCATTATTTTCTGAAATTGTACTTGTTAGTCCCCTGCATGGTCTTCTGAGTGGACATATGGTTTGTCTCTTCAGTCTATATAATTTATATACTAATGCATACAATATTTATTATGTACAAAAATTTAATGCTACCAACAATCTGCATTTTTTTTGTTAATTAATAGAAACAGTTCCAAAGTGTGCTTACACATATTTTTATCAGAAACCAATTTGTCAGGTTAATTATAATTATGTTTTTATGCCAATTAGTCAATTAAGAGTCACAGTAATAAAAAAAATGCTTTATGTTCAGTGTTACATGTCAATAGTCTTATCCCAAGAAAAAAAGTATTTTACAATATTTTGCTTGTGAATACTATAGCTGTAGCAGTTTGGTCTAGAATAATGATCACAATCATGTGTGCTGAATAGTATATGATCCTACAGAAGAGTGACATGTAGATAAAACATTTATTGCCAAAGAGCTGATGAGAGAATATCATGTGATAAAATCGTCTTGACTGTTTAATTCGCAGGCATTGTGTATAGATTTACCTATTAATCAGTATTACAATGATGAGAATATTATGTATCAATGTTCATAAAGAATGATTTATCTTGTTTATACTATATTATGTAATTGATAGAGATTGAGTTCCAAACACGGAACATGCATATTATAATTCAATAAACATACAAAGGTTAATATGTACATGAATGTGCAAGTTTCTGAATTTGTATTTGAATTATGAAATTGGAGTATGACGTGAGAAGGTGTGATGCATTTATGTTTAAACAGAGAAACAAGAAAAAGAATAAGAAGGAAAAGAAGGAGTATATAGGAGGAGAAAATGAAGGAGTATAGGAGAGGAGAAGAAGAGGATGAGAAGAGTAGAAAATGAGGAGGAAAAGAAGAGTAGAAAAGGAGGAGGAAAAGAAGAGTAGAAAAGGAGGAGGAAAAGAAGAAGTAGAGGAGGAAATGAAGAGGAGGAGAAGAGTAGGAGGAGGATATGAAGAAGTGGAGGAGGAGGAGATGAAGAAGTGGAGGAGGAGGAGATGAAGAAGAGGAGAAGGAATAGAAAGTGTGGAGACAGTAGCAGCGATTTTGTGCTTTGACTTTGATGATAAGCAGGAATAAGGTGTGATACATTATAATCAAAATCAGTAAAAAGAAGCAGAGAAACAAGAAAAAACAAGAAGAAGGAAAAGAAAAAGACGAAGAAGGGGGAAAAAGACGAAGGAGGGGGAAGAGAACAATGTACATGTAATATGTATCACAGCTTCTCACGTCACATTAAAGTTTCGGTGGACACTTTGCCTTTAGATGGCGCTATTCGAGTTTTGGAACAACCACTGTTCAAGCATTATAAAATCTTTATTCAAAATAGTTGTTCCAATTTATTCTAAGATTTAAAATATATTCAGCTGGGTCCCGTCTTACAAAGAGTTGCGATCGATCCGATTAATTGCAACTATGGACGGCCAGCAAAGTCAACATATAAAATGCATATTTGTTCATAAAATTTTCTAGATATAAATGTATATCCATAAATTCTTTAATTTCTTGACAATTTGGTGTGTTCTTCATTGTTTACAAAGGACATTTTTGCAAATTATCTGTAAAAAAAAATATGACACGGATTGATTTCCATAGAGTTACGGTTGATTGGATCAATTGTAAGTCTGTGGAAGACGGGCCCCAGATTATCCTAGGCGCCTGACTTAAGTCCGAGGTTCGATCACGGCTATGAAATCTATCCGCTCCAGCAAGGCATTCAATTTTTAATACTGTGTTGTTTTACCCTACTGTAAGGATAAATGATAATGCTATACCGGTAGGCATTTATGGTAACAATTTTTTGTACACGTAAAAAACAACAACAGAGATTGCTATGTGAAGAGGAGATGTACGTGTAACGAAAGTGGATACTGGCAAGGAGGATGAGGTAGAGAAAATTAATGATTAGATGACTCAAGGAAGATTGATGGGAGAGGAGAAGGTGAAGAGGAGGCACGGGGGGGCACTTACATTGACGAGTGGACACCATGTGCGACTCCCCCCCCCAAAAAAAAAAACACGTAAGAAGGATGTCTTTTTCAAGATAGGGTACGTTACGTACGTAACGTATAAGGGTGTCAAAAACACACTAGAATAATGAAAAAAGGGTATTTATTTCACTAGGAAATCTACGCGTTTAGGGTGCTTTGCGAAGGTATAAAAAAGACTAGAATGTTTTATAAAGGGTGTACTTTTTGCCCAAACAGTCAACACTACGTGTTTAGAGTCCAATTTGCGCGAGGTGTGGGAGGTGGGGCCGTATTAAACACATTTTTAGGTAGCTAAGCGTGTGTATTTGAGTTTTGTCAGACGTGTATCAATCAGGTATGATTATTTACGTCTGGGACCGACCTTTAACGTCACCATCCGAAAGACGTGATCTGGGGACCGTTTCATCAACATTTTTGTCCGACAAGTTGTCAGATCTGACATCTTTCCTTGATTCTGATTGGCTTAGAGGCACTATTACTATAGTAACTGTCGGATAAAATAGGACTTGTCGGATAAAACGTCTGACAAGTCCTTTCATGAAACGCTCCCCAGGGCTCGAACCTCTGCACCAATTTGTAACTTCCCCACAGCTTGGATTACAGGCGCACGCCACTAAGGACAAGTCCACCCCAACAAAATCTTGATTTGAATAAAAAGTTCAACAAGCATAACACTGAAAATTTCATCAAAATCGGATGTAAAATAAGAAAGTTATGACAATTCAAGATTTTGCTTCATTTCACAAAAACAGTTATATGAACGAGCCAACTACATCCAAATGAGAGATTCGATGATGTCATTCACTCACTTTTTCTTTTGTTTTTTATTGTTTGAAATATGAAATATTTTGATTTTCTCGTCATTGTCATGTGAAATGAAGTTTCATTCCTCCCTGAACACGTGGAATTCCATTATTTTAACATTTTGTGCTTCAGGCAAGGAGGTCCTAATCGTCAAATTCGTAAAAATTGAAATATAATTCAAACAATAAAAAACAAAATAAATAGTGAGTGAGTGACATCATCAACTCTCTCATTTGGATGTAACTGGCTCGTTCATATAACTATTTTGTTAAAAATAAGCGAAACTTTGAAATGTCATAACTTTCTTATTTTACATCCGATTTTGATGAAATTTTCAGCATTGTGCTTGTCTGATTTTTCTCTGTTGGTTCAAGTCAACATTTTCCTGAGGTGGACTTGACCTTTAAGCAAAAACCGACGGTCCGTGACATATAACAATAAAAACATCGCTGTACTAGTTTAGGGGTTCAATTCAGAGAGTACATGCCAAGGGTATCGTTTTGTTTCCAATAGGGTAGGGTTTCACACGCCAATTATACTTCAAGTTGTTCAGGGTGCATTTTCAGAGTATGGAAAATACTTGTTTAGGGAGCTTTTGGAGTAGCGCATTGTATCCACTCGTCAATGGAAGTGCCCCCCCCCCCCGGAAAGGGGGTTTATCCATATGGACCTATAGTACTAGTCCATGGTTTATCCAGACCATAGATCAAGGAGCAATTTGTGGTCTGAAAGAACTGAGATTTCTTATAAAAATAACACCTTAGAAAACAACTTGTGTTCTGTTACAAATTACAGTTCTGTTACAACTTACAATTATGTGTGTACATGTATTTTCGTGTTCTGAAGTCTATTTTAACGTAGGCCATGGTAGCTAACTGTCTATATTTTGGGATGCCAAAAATGTCAAAAGTTTTGTTTTATTGCAAATATCACAAAAGTTTTCTTTTTGGTGGATATGGAGTTCGTACGTATGGCATAGGGGTATTCCGTATTCGGTACTTGGAGCTGAGGTTGTTCTGACAATCGCGCGATCGAGAGTGAGAATATCTTGGCGGCAATTTTGCAAATGAAAATCAATAATGGGAGACGTTTTTGAGGTAAGTTTATCGTGTTTTCTTAATAAGACTGTTTTGCAGACAAGATTAGTGTACACAGTGTCTTTATAGGTTTAAAGTATAATTTTTATCGACGTCATCATGTACTAAAATAATATATTCATAACTAACGACTACGGTACCGCCGTACGGGCAGTGAGAAGGGCCAAGGGTCGAGTGGATAGTCTGAGTGCCGGCGCGCCGGGCACCGGCACGAACCGTCTACGGTCTGTATTCTGGGACTTTGGGGGAAGTTGATGATCATGGCATGACATGTAATGAGCTGTGGCCGAAGTTTGACTGATAGTACTGTAAGGGCACTAGTATTCAATCCGTTTGGAGAGTTTCCTCAAATATGTAGAAATATAGAATTTACCTGAATTTCAGACCCGTCTCATTTCCAAGAGCAAATGCTGGTTATTCTTTTTCCATTATTTTTTTCTTCAAGTTCAACAAGCAGTCAGAGACTGTGCACGGGCGATCAAATTATACGGTGATGGTTTTTGGCACTAGTATTCAATCCGTCGGCACTATTATTCAACCTAGCGATGAAAGATGGTCCTGACTCCTGTTTCTCAATCTGCCCTTGTCCCATCCGACTATGGACTAGACCATTTGAGATGAGACCAAACGGGGAATTAATCAAAGCCAGAGACTTACATAGATCCTAGATCTAATTTAGCAATCTAAACCCTAGTTAGATTTGCTATCTATCCTCACTAGGTTGAATACTAGTGCCATTCAGTGCAAAAGGCCATTGCCGCATAATTCGATCGTCTGCGCATACAGACGACAGATTGATATTAAAGGAAATACCGACAACAGATTACCCGGGAAATAACAAAGGTATGAAATTAAGATAAATTCCCTATTTCTAAATATTTTGGGGAATATGTCAAAATCTTTGAATTATGCCGGGTTGAATACTAGTGCCCATACGGTACTTTGGCTGTGCACTGACGCTGACGTGACAGAGACACACCCGGGTTACAGATCATGAATGGTGTTTGTCAGTTGACAAAAGACACATCGACAAAGGGAAGACTGGGCCTAGCCCTGTCTAGAGAATATTAGTACGCTTGCCTCTTTTTGGTCGGCAAGCCAGCCCAAGGCTAAAAAAAGGCAGGGTGCCCAAATTAGAAAACTAAAGAAAAAGAACTGCCCATGTTAGGTGCTTCAGCCTTCACTACTTGTGACTGTTGTAGTTGTAAGTTAGATCATCTACTTTCTAACGTTACTTTACTCACTAAGTAAATAAATTCAATTCAATTTCATTTTAATGTCCACATGGAAATTTGTTTTGCTCACAATAAACATTCAAAAACATTACACATTACAAGTATATCACTTGACTATGATCTATTGGGAGTAACTTTACAATCCAATGTCATAATCAATTATGAGAGCAAGGAATAGATATTAACTGTACTATGTTAGAACAAGGCATCCAAGCTTGGAGGCATCACACACACATGAGACATTAAATCACATGACATTGGATTCTAAAGCAAGGTAAGCCCAAAATTGCATTAGAAAGTGACAAATTTATACAAGACAAATTCTTCAGCATAATGTTAATATTTTTCCATTAAAGCTGTAAAAGTAAAGAAGATGTCCGGTAAAAAATATCAGAAAAGAAAAATCAGGTGGTGAGGGGAACAAAGGAATTTAGGAAACATTGTGTGCGACAGTTCAGTGACCAAAATTGTTTACCTGAACACATGAGAACATAATTTGGAGAAGAGTGTGTGATTTTTGTTTTTCAGTATTTGGTTTGGCTGTTGATCTTTCCTGCTTGTTTGTGATTCTCTCAATTTTCCCAAGATTCTTCTTTCAACAACCTCCATACCAGACAAAACAACTAAATAATATATATACTCTCGATGACAGATTGGCAAAACACTTAGTAAGGATAGTCCTATTTTGGTTTTGGTTAGAAGATGAGATTAAAAAAACCTCTCCACTGTTTATATCGCCCTCTTGCCCTCATATTTTGTAATGGTAGCCCAGCTACAGAGGGCGTGTGAACATCATGAGCTGTGCTAGATTAATCCTAGTAAGACGATTTTTGCATGGGCAGGATGGGCATGAATCTAACCTCAATGCTAAAATGCATCCACTTGTTCTTTTACAGGTACAGGTAATTCTGGATTCCAGAAGGACAAAAGGTGGAGAATTTGAATACAAGATCAGATGGAAGGGGTATGGCCCATCGGAAGACACGTGGGAACCAGAAGAAAATCTTATTCACTGCGAGGAGCTCCTCCGTGACTACAAGAATAAAATGGCTGCGGAACAGAGAAACAGGACACAACTAGAAGCAAGAGACAGAGATTTAACACCAAACTTACCAAAGAGAAGATTACGACAGAGGAACACACCGAAAGTTCAGAGGGTCTTAGGCGTAAAGCAAATGCCTCCTCCTCATGTCAACTACTCTGAAGTACCACCACGTCATGAAACTTCAAACAAAGTAAGACAAGTAGCCTACAGCTATTAAAATCAATGTAATTTTTCATTATATATATCATATGGATTGTGTTATTTGTGAATAATTATTTATCTTACAAATTTTATCTTGTTTTCAAAGTCAGCACTGCTGCTGAATTGAATAATGCAGACAAGACTGTCAGTGTGCATTCAACTTTTCATACAAGCTAACTTGTTAACCATTTATTGTTAATTTGTTAGCCATCGTCTCATATATGTATTCAATTACAGATATTTTGGCTAAAAATATCTGTAAACTTTCATTAAGTAATAAAGATAAAATCATAAGTCTGAGATACATTAATATCCCCATAGAAGACATAATTTCCCCTTTTTCTACATGTATTTGCAAGGACTTCATTAGTATAATTTAAAAAATTGTTTGTTTCTTACAAATTTGAGCTTTTTAATTAATTTTCTTAATCCTTTAATTCTTGCTAGTACTTCACTATTTCAAACATTGAGTTGAACAATCAGGTGAAAATGTATATACAGAACTAATCATATAATTTGAATGTGTAAAATATGGATATATTTTTGAATGGATAAAGTATGAAAATTAAGTCGCTTTCAATCATTGATACAAAACAATGTTGGAATTGAGTATTCACATACCATTGGAAACATGGTATGCAGAATTCTATGGCGTTCCTTTCGATTGTATCAATGTACTATTATTTAATGTAATGAATAAATGCCATTTTTTCTAATTTTCATTTTACTCCCTAGATCAAATGTGAGACAACAGGCAAGTGTAATAAATGGGCTATGTTTGGTGGTTTGGTATGTTTCATGATTGGAGCGATACTGCTCTATCTTTCTGTGGACTGATCAACAACCTCACCTCCAGCAATGCGAGACAACAGGCATGTGTAATAGATGGGCGATGTTTGGTGTGTTTCATGATTGGAGCAATACTGCTCTATCTTTCTGTGGACTGATCAACAACCTCACCTCCAGCATAAGGAAACTGCAATCATAGGGACCAAGTACAATGACTGGAGTGATTTGACTGTATAATGACATTGACTGGAGTTATATGACTGTATGGACAAGACATCAACGATCAACAACCTCGGCTCCAGCACAGGGATCCAGCATGCATACAGATAGAGTTCAATGGCAATGAGTATGAGCGATCAGTGATGAACAACCTCAGCTCCAGCACAGGAAACCACCATTCATTTGGGCCTACACTGACCAAGCCAAGACATCACTAAAAATTGGGAGAGACTTTGTCTTGATGGCAAGAAAGGTTTACTCTATCAAATCAGTGATCATGCAATTGTGAATTGTTTTTCAATATGATTATGTAATGTTATTTATGAGTCGTGACCCTTTTAGACTTGGGGTATGAATGCATCGTGTCTTCCATGTATCTCCAAACAGAAGAACATTCACATTTTGCTGTTCATTATGCACTGTACATTTCTTTATCACAAGTTGATCCTATCACTATTCTTTCAACTAATTTTGCTGTAAAAATTACTCGTTTGATTTGGAGTTAAAACAAAATTTGCAACTTGCAAGGGATTCTAACATTAATTCAAAATGCCACCTGTGAGCATCTCTTATTTTACTGATTTCTACTTTACAGTTTGGTTTTCATTTCCAGTTTGGTTTTCATTTCCATTTCTTTTTGAAGTACATTTATTGGACTTCTTAATAAGACTACATTTTCAGCAGAGAAAAATTCATAATTCTACATGTAGGTTTTGTGCTTGTTTTTAATTGTATATACACATCCTGTGTGTATGTGGAGATGTTTATAATGATGCAGAAAAGAATACAGTTGTAATTGGGATTATTTAACTTGTGGAATTAGTACTGAATTATGTAGATCCCTAGTAGGCATAACAGATTATAGGAGATTGAAACCAGGGAAGAAGATAGCTGGTGTGAAAATTGGAAAATCAATGAAAGTTTGCAAGAAAATGAACAAATTTTAACAAAGTTATGACTACTGTATGAGCATTTGAATATTAACATTCACTAATTATGTGGACCTTAGAACTTTTATCGGACTAGTTTTACTTTTCTGTATTCATTCATACAAGTTAACTTGTTCCTTGGGGTGTCATTCTACTCGAGATATTTATTGTTTTATTTTAATTTATAGGAGTATCTATATCTAGTTATTATTTATGATTTATTCAATATACAGTAACACAGCATGAGAAAATTCTGTGGAAATATTTGATTAACACATCAAATATAAAGCTTGAATGATAACTTTACTTGGTATATTTACATGTTATTATTTCATATCTGCATTGAAAAATACTTTGCATCATTTATGGCCTGTTGTGCCTTGTGTTTCAATGCAAATACATGTAGAGAAAAGTAATTATTATTTTGATTATTATAAATTATTATCTTATTGATTCCATCCAGATTAAAAGCTTTGATTAAGGATTTATGCTTGATTTGTAGTTGTGTTCAAATAAAAATTGTCATGCAAACGCCCCCTACATGTACATTCAAGTTATTACTGTTATGTACATTACATGTAATAAACTTTTGTTTGAATATCTCTTGAAAAAGAGTAAGATTTAACCGTTTTAAAACATTTGATGAAGTACAGTGACAAACCTTCCCCTTCCAAATAATATAGCTCATGATATTACGAAAATGTGTGATCTTACGCTTGCAGTACGTACATGTATGTCATTGTACCAACATGTAAATCTACTTGCCTTGAAATATTTTATATATTTGTATTCATACATTTTTATACTTGTAATATTCAAATCATATCCAACTCGCACGGTGCTTGGCGCCAATAACAACAATGTCACAACCATCCACTACTCAAATATTTTACTGGTTGTCTCCTTATTTCCCCACTGACAAACAATATGATTTAAAAATTTACATTCTAAATAAGTAAGTAAATACAATTTTTGTTTTTCCCTCGCCCAAACCAGTACGGCAGGTGTCAGGCACTTTTCTGACCACCACTATATACTAGTATACCCTGTTGACAACAGTGGTTGCCAGTAACTTCACTCTCTTTACTAAGAAGACAATGGAATTGGCTTGTTTGGAAATAACATTATCGAGAAAAGTTCATTTTTCAATCATGTTCTGACAAAAGCAACAATATCTACTGATTATGAAAACAAATGCAACCTACTTTAAATAATTGGGCTTGCATGTACTTCTTAGGGGCCTTGACTTCCAATGTTTTTAGACCAAGATGATTAAAGAACACTCTGATGGTCCTGGATGGTAATGGATTAATCCAAACACTGTGCATAGTGCATGCGAGACTGCTGTGGGTGTTTCTTTTTTTATTTTTTTTCAGTTTTGATCAAATTATTGGTTATTATTTCACATTTGGTTTGCTTTTACTCTGGGGATATGATAGATCAACTTTCTTGTATGAAAAATTAGACTTGACTTTAAAGTTGAACTTCAGCTAAAAATGATGGGCACATCCGGTTTTAGACTATAGAAATAAAATATGATAAATGGGGGGTGGTCAATTCATTTTTTTCAACTTCAGCTTTTCATAGTTTGATGGGAGAGTGACTGATATTGTTGTGTTTGTACGTATCATTTACTGTCATGAATATTTTGCAGTGTAATATAAATGTAAATTATAAACTTGCTTTTAAGTATATTTTCAATGATAGCAATACTATAGATGTGTACAAACATTTAGATTTTTTTAATGTAATTGTTCTATCATGAATATGTAAATACCTGAAATCAAATTTCTGATTTTTTATTAGTCTAAATTAAATGTCTCTGCCTTCAACATAAACCTTGATAAAATACAACAGAAGTTCATATTTTTTTATTCTGTTAACTGTTTTGAAATTTACCTTCGGGAAAAGAATTTTTACACCGACTAGGGAAATTTCTGAGTGTACTGTACTTGCCTTTTGTGGTTTATTAACTTTTGTTCCAAAAAGGTTTGATTCAGAGTTCACAAGTATACTACATCATGTTACTTGCTAGATAAGAAAGAGACTTAGTTTCTTCAAAGACTTGTCAGGAATATGAACATCATATTTAATTTATTAGTATTTTTTATGAATAAAAAATGTACACAGTATAATTGTTTCATAATTCTATCTTATATTTGTTATATCTGTGAAATGTATTCATTGTTGCCTATACGAATTACCATACATGTTGGCAACAAATCAAGTGTGTAGTAATTATTTCACAATCTAATGGGAAAGGATTTTTTGTATGTACCAGGGGCCACGGAACTGTTAGGGAGGGTGCATTTTTATCCAAAAGACATGAAAATGAATATTTATTCAAGGACATTTTGGGATCAATGAACATGGTAATTACATGTTGTTTAATGCTTTGGTAAATTATGTAAAATGGCAAAATACACCCACAAAAAATGTTTTTATTTTCTATAATGGACATCATAACAGTTTTGTGAAGTGCACAGCCTTGCAATGAAGTACATAGATTGGAAATGTGAGATTTGGGGAGATTTACCAAAGCTTAAAGGCCACCGCACACCTTACGACCCGACTGGTCGGTGACTGGCTTGCGACTGAGTGAGGGGAGATGTGACGTCACAGCTCTTGTCAGCTTGAGGGTCGCAGACCGGTCAGACAAGTCGCAAGGAAAATCGGAAGGATTTGACATGTCGAATCCTTATGACTGGATCGCAAGCTCAATCTAACTTCCAGCCAATCAGACAGTAGAGTTGCACAACGTGTATATGATTTAACGCACAGAGGAAGTAAGCGCACTTTCTCAGATGCTATGGCAAAAAGCGCATGCGTAATCGCAAGGTGTGCGGTGTCGAGGCTTATGACTACCGTGCGATTCATCTCCCCTCAGTTGCAAGCCAGTCGCAGACCAGTCGGGTCGTAAGGTGTGCGGTGGCCTTAAAGGGAAGCTTTCACATGACTTGATATTGATCGTCACATTACCAGATAAGCTTTCATTTTTATGTGTTAGTTTTATCAGGGAGATAATATCATTCCTCTGTTTTCATGAAGGTGATTGACATTTTGTTTTATATCATACAATGTACTTCACATATTATTGTACTCGCTCCCCCCCCCCCCCCCCCCTTATGTACTTTTCTCTCTTTTATGTTTATTCAATATAGCTGATTTTTTTTTTAGGTGTTAGACCTAGTCTATACCTACTGCTTCTTCTCTGTGTGAAATTTAAAGGTACTGCATCATCATAAAACCTTCAAACTACCATGGAAACTGTTTTCTAATAAATTGAATGCTGAGTCGTTTCTATAGTAATTGCCATACTGGCATAATTACCATGGCATAGTTGTAACTCATTGTGGAACAGTCCCCAATTCAGGGTATTTTCCAAATCCAGTAGTCCTGTCGAGAGGGTTTATGGTAGTGCAAAACCTGTTAAAGATTTATTCTGTAATGACCTTGTTCTGAAAGAGGTCCGTTTAGAAATTCATTCTTTCATCCTCAGATTGTAAGAGATGTGTGAATCTGGGTATGATTGGTAGCTAATAAATTTATCAATGCACTTTTATATGAAAACAGTCGTTTGGTTGAGTTTTGTTTACTAGTTACTAAAATCAAACGTAACTACAGTGTCTTGCTTGATTTCAACCATCATTATTAGCAATGCTACAATAACCATGATCTTTTATCATCAACAGTACCATCATCATCATCATCATCATTTCATCACCATAGTCATTTCATCATCATCACCACCACCACTATCATTTCACCTTCATCATTACCACCACCAACATAATCTTCCAATCATAGACTTTATTATCATCATCATCATCATTTCATCACTATCACCATCATCATCATCATCACCACCACCACCATCATCACCACCACCACCACCATCATCACCACCACCATCATCATCACCATCACCACCATCAACATACTCTTCCAATCCCTTTGCAATAAATGGTAACCTTCATTGTGCTTGGCAGCTGATCTGCATTACCATGGTAGTTACCATATTGGCAAAGTTACAATATATATAGATGTAACTTCTTTTTAGTGAGATGGGATCCCCAGGTGATTTTGTTGATACTGCATTAATGAGTCATCTGTATATGGAAATTAACTACAATTTTAACATCAGTACACGACAAGGGGATGACTGTACAGTCAATAGAGCGCATAATGAAATGCTTGGGAAGAGCACCCCACAGCGTTGAGGCGAAAGTCGCATATCGCCATTATTGTGTACAAAACATGTTCCTTCACCCCTCCACCATTTCCCTCATATCATGAGGAAAATAGTGGAGGGGTGAAGGAAACGATGATTTTTACATTTAAAAGATTTTTTGTCTTCAATATTCTTTCATGAAATTAGAAAGAATATATCTTGGAGGTTTCTGGGAATGAAAAGGTGTAATTATCCCCATTCGCCGCCATGGTGCCCTCACCCAATTCCCCTCTCACTTTCCCTATATGTTTTATACACAGCCGTGTGCCGATGTGTGAAGGTTTACTTACCCAACGCTTCTCCATAAGTGTCGTCTTACCCTTATACGGTCTTCACAAACATACAAATTTGACCCATTTATTCAAAGATAACTCAAAACTCCAGAATGTATATATCATTTACCACTTTGAAATAACTTTAATACAATATAATATACCATAACAAAAATTCTTAAGAGCTAAAGAACTAATTTCTACTAAGGAGCTTTCATGAGAAGCTTCTGTCACGATATTTACCTATTCCTATTGCTCTCGACCAATCAGATGCAAGAATTTGCTACAATAGCCAGTAAAAAATCATTTGTTTCATATGTTCCCTAAGGTCCCGTCTTAAAAACGGTTATGATTGATCCGATCAATCTCAACTGTAAGGAAATCCATCAACGTCTTAATTTTTGGTTCAGGAAATTTGCACAAAGTCCTGTGCAAACAAAAATGTATGACTAAACAGCATAGCTAGGAAATATTTTGAACAAAAATTCATTTCGATGTTGAAGTTGCTGGCTTTCCATAGTTGTGGTTGATCGCATCAATCACAAATCTTAGTAAGACGGTGCCCACATCCACAAAGATCTGCTAATAATATCGTACAGTTACATAAAACTTGCTCATTATCCAGTTGGTGGGATGCTGGCTTCATAAGAAGTTTCCATCTCGTTATCCAGATCACAAGTCAGTGTCAGCCATTTACAACAGGGGGGGGGGGGTGTTTCTCCCAAAACAGAAGAAACAATGTTTCAGTGGGGCATGTAATAAATCAAATGGTGTTTTTTTCCAAGCATGCTTGGTGAGTAGATTGTGATGAATGGCAGCGACAATTCACCCATTATGTGTACTAAATTATAAAAAAAATTCTTAAAGCATCTAGCTTCAGTGCATTAATCAATTGGTCTTCTGTATCATTACGTATTGCCAACGTTTCCCATTACTGCATCAGACTCGTAAAGGCAAACACACAAGCTGCAGCTTTAGCCTAGATTATAAGCTACATTTAGATATGTCGCTTCATGCTCTTCATCATGCATTAAACACACAAAAAGCTAATAATCGTCTAAAGTTGCATTTCTTTTAATAGTAGGAACCCTATTATATGGTATCACAATGAGTTAATTATGATGTTAGGGCCACATCTTAAAAAGAATTACGATAGAATCCGATCAACCTCAACTATATGGAAATCCCTCAATGCCCTAATTTTTTTCTCCAGGAAATTTGCGCAACATTCTTTGTAAACAAAAAAAAGCACACTAAATTCACAAGAAATTGTATAGAAATATGAATACACATCATATCTAGAAAATATCATGAACCAACATGTATTCTAGATGTTGAGGTTGCTGGCTTTCCATAGTAGTTGTGGCTGATCAGATCAATCATGAGTCTTTATAAGACAGGCCCCAGGAATGATGTAAATTTGCCCAGAAAAGCTGCACAATTTCTGATACGACAGCAGAATTTCATCAGGTTATCATAAAATAATGTTAAGCAAGCAGAAGACGTGTTTTGATGTCTAGATCACAATTCCAAATTATACAACTGCCAAGAATGTTCTGTAATCTGATTGGTCCATATCAGATCACATTATATTCAGCGAATTGCACTATTGCATCCTAAATGCACTATCCTGCGCTCTGACGTCAGAGTGCAGGATAGAGCTAGGTCTGAAATTATCTAGAATAATCTAGAATTTAGATCAAATATAGCATTCAGGGCAACTTGGTAATATGGGTGATGAGGGGGGTTGTATAAAACAAACAATGAACGCATTCTTGTGTCTAGAGGACCTAAATAATGAACTCTGTACTCGACTCGCCAAATGGATATACTGCACTCGGTCCTGCAGACCTTGGTGCGATATATCCATTGGCTCTTCTCACACATCGTTCATTATTTGGCCCTGCATGCACACGCTTACGTGCATTATTTGTACAATGTTGCTGGGATCTGTTGCTTAGCTATGTTGCACCATGTCTCACAAAGGCTTACCGGGGGTGTGCAAGAAACTTGTGGTTAATTGTGAATCAATTGTAGGTCAGAAGTCAATCATAAGTCCTGCAATTAATTGAAAATTTGAAATTATCTCCTGGTCAATTTTCATTTTTGTGCAAAGAAAGCAAAAGCTGACAATTCGTCACAGACAGATCAATTGTAGACTTGTGAATTGATATTTGTAATCGATCACAAACAAGTTTCTGGCAACATCCCCTTTAGACCCATCAACAGTAATACTGTACATGTATCGTCTTAAGATCAATCTAAGATTAATATCAAATCATATATCATTGATTATGTTGATGTGACGTATGCTCAGACTGTTGATCATTTGGCCATCTAGTGTTGGGTCGGTATGGTGCACTTCCACTTCGAGGAGGCTTCAAAATAAGTTTTCCAGTCTGAAAAAGAAAGGTAAATAAATTATACCATTGACTTAGATCGCAAGGCCTTATATCTCAATAGGCAACTGTTTCCTGGGGCATATTCCTACTTAGTAGCACAAATGGCAAAAAGATTTTAAAAAGGGCACTAAAAATATGCAGGGCCAATGGGAGGGGTTTCAAAGCCAATCAATATGGAATCAAAGTTTATGGTCTTGATTAGCCTCATGATTGCCTTGGATTAATGGGAAAAGAAAGTAGTTGCAGCAAACAATTATTTCATGAGAAAGCCTTTAAAATCAAGATTAAATGCTATCATCTTATCATAGATAAAGTTCTGGTACACTGAAATAAACTTATCTTTGTGAAATCATGAAATCTTACCTGAAAATTGATAATTCTGATTATCACTTACAAAAAAGGCACATGTGGATGATGTGGGACAGTTTATTAATATTGTTTAGAAAAAATATCTGACACGTGGAATTCTGTGGTCATTCTGCTAATTTCTCAGCAATGACACATTTTCTTTCCAGAGCTATTTTGCACATATTTTATTCATACATAAACACTTTGGTTGGTCATTTTATTGAATTCAGACTCATTTTCTTTAATCTAAGCTTCTGCTAATATGAGTATAAATCATAGTTCACTATTTGTTTAGTATCATTTAAGCTAAACTTGCTCGCATCCAGTTTTGATGGAATATTACAGGATCAATTTTTTTTAATGCGCTGTTTAAAAACATTTTGTTATGGCAAGAAAGATTAAACACACTTATCCTATGGCTACCAGAGGCTTTTAACACGATGTCAAGTAGCAGCATTGAAATAATAAAAGAACAAATAAAAAATCCAAACCAACCATGCTATTACATGTATCAACGAATATTGATCAATATAAAAAATATCATTAAAAAAACACTATGCAAATTGAAAATGAGGGCATTTGAATATATTCTTTGTGAAAACAGATTTTTTGTCATGAACTCTTCTAACTTTCCACCTCAAAAAGTAAGAGCATATAAAATGAATACTTACATCATCACATGACATGTTGAAATTTGCTAGAACTTTTCTACACCTTGCAGTAATTCTGAATATAAATCATGCTAAGGAAAATGAAACATAATTAAAAAAAGAAAACACATTTTAGATGCATTCAGAATAAGAGAATTATAATTAGAATTAATTTACACAAGAATTAATTCATATTGTAAAGTATTACAAGTCTATACAAGAACAATATCCAACTATCCATAATACAGAGGGACGCTGACAGAAAAGCCTGTGTGCCATGTACGGATCATGTTTGATTTCCAAGATGGTACTTATACCCAAGATCTTGGCAGTTTATCTACCTAGTTCATATATATCAAATAAAATGATTTCTGACATAAAGTCCATGTGGCAGTGTCCATATTTCTATAAAAATTAAAGGTTTTATCAAATTGATTTATATTATGCATGGGCCTCTAGGAGAACAGTTTGTAAGAGCTGAAGTGGCTGTCCTATGTACATAAGATATCAATATTACTGTTATCATTGAATCAATATCATCATCAACAACATCCAAGCAGCAGCATCAACATCCAAGCAGCATTGGCATCATCATTATCATCATCTATCAACAACAGCAACATACAATGACAGAATCCATGTGTGACAACAAAAATGGTTGCCATAGAATGCACAGAAACATAATTCAATGAAAAACACAACCATGGTGGTCTAAAGATAAAGGATACATTGCCGGTGAAATAACTCTTTTATGAATGCCTGCCATGAACAGGATAATTAGTGTAGAACCACTGCTAGCAAAGAAAGGATGATTCTTCAAAGATTGAATGAACGATACCTGTAAGACAGAGATTTAACAAAACATATACATGTATACATAAAATCACTGATATTAGCATGGGCGAGGAGCCAAAAGGAGGTAGTATACCTAATGAAGCTCAATTAATGTCAGGTACCTTCACTCTTAACTGAAATACACTTAAGAATCAATAAGTTGACATCCTATATAGGTAAAATAATTTCTAATTTTTCACCCTTAAAAATCCCAGTCACTTCACACAAATGGTCAGATCATAGAGTAGACATGCAATATTGGTTAACAATCAATGAGATATACATATTAGATACATTATGTGCATTGGCATTTAAGCATGACTCCTGTAAATTTAATGGAAATTATCATACTGAAACAAACTAGATTTATACATTATACTCAAGAAAAAAGAATAACATCTGCCAAATATCAAGCCCGAGATAGGCATTGGAAAAAATAATTGAAATCTATGAATATGGCTATGATTTTCTATGGATGGACAAATATTTAATATGGGTGTTTCACAGAGGGATGGATGGGGGAATATTTGAATACAAATATGAATTAATTTGGTTATCTCCTTTTCTGAAATGTTTATTTTTCCCCCTTATACTGAATAATTTTCCCCAAGGGAGGGGGGGGTTATTCAATGAAATGATAAATACCTTGGATGTTTCTTCATCTAATAGCCAATACCATGCACCACATGCTGTACATACTGCTATCACTATAAGCACAACTGCAATAGAAAAAATATAGAAAATAAACATAACAGAACTTATTTCCCCTTCGAAATGTTTCTCTTGACTTTTTATATGTATGGGTGGACATTTCATTCAGAATGGACAGTACACACATAACATTTTTAATGTACATGTATTTTACGCATAATGATAATGAATGAAAAACATTTGTACTGAAAAGAAATTACAAGGTTAAATGTCTCATTGAAGTTTAACAAGGAATAGACAACTAAACAAGCAAACTGATTTAATAAGAAATAATCAAAATAAAGCTAGATGAATAATGAAATATTTGCTCAGTATGAAATGAATGCCCAAATCTTCCGGTGTGTACGTATGTGTGGTAAAGTATTTTCAATTTCAAATACTGTAAAAACTCACTGAAATATCAAAAATGCATTCATTTTCATGTAAGTGGATCCACAAATATACTGTACCTTGTTATATGTAAAAAAAAATACAAAGTCACTAATCTAAGCCATAGATCTCTATTGTTTCCCAACTCCATCCAAATATCATGAAAATAATTGTGCATGAAATCAATGACATAGCTTAAATTGGATGACCAAAAATTTTAAGCAAAATCAAAATATATATACATATATATATATTTTTTTGGGGGGGGATAATAAAAATGCTTGCAATTCTGAACTTTTATGTTGGCCTATTGATCAAACTTTGTGATCATCACAGATGAAAATAAATAGTCAAATTAGTGTATAGTGCTTGCAACTAGTACTTTTAGCATGTAGGTATTGTATTTTTCTCAAGAGTACCGGAATTCTTATTTATACTGTATGTTCATTTCTCATGTGAAATTTTCAATGTTTTGTCATTGTGAAATGCACTGAAAGTTTTAAACGTTTGCTATAAAGAGTTCTAAAAATACAGTATATTCTTATTACTATTGTCATCATATCTACAATAATCACATAGATGCACTATCTCCACTTCCTCTGGAGCATTCTGTCCAGGTGCTAGATTACAAGGAAAAAATGCAGAATAATGATTTTTTTAAGGTGATATATTCATTCCTATTTTAATAAAGTTGAGTTTCCTAACTAGTTTATTCTTTCAGGTTATTTACTCTCTCACATCAATTCTTTGTTAACTTAGCAATAGAAATTCTAAATACTCATCATACCTGTCCATCTCCATGCGTATGGACGTAGATAACCTACGACCTCTGTCAACCTCTGTTCAAATGCCTTCAGGTCTGCAAAATCTAGAAATACAACAATTGAAAATGAATTCAATGATCTCTGTGATTATGCATTACATTTAATTTTTTTTTGTTTGACAAATTTCAGTAAGTGCAAGTGATACAAACTTGTACAAGATTTATTGAAAAGTCACGATGACGATTTAGTAATTTCTTTACTAAAAAATATTTATTCCTTTGTTTCTTTCAGTGACAGTTACAAACATAGCAATCAATCAAATAATATGTCCAAGACATCCTTCCACACTCCCGGTTTGGTTTTCAAAGCAGAGAACGACATTTTTAAAGTGTGGGTGAATAAGACCATTAGACATTAACCTTTCACTCATCATTTCAGGGAAATTCCCCAAGTAACACAAATATTACTTTGTAAAAAATATTATTCTATCAAGTGCACATTTTACCCACTTTACCAAAACTTGGAAAAAGTGGTCTCTGCAACTGTTGTCTTCAACATCAATTGATTTGGTCATGCATGGCACAAATGGTACAAATAGGATATCAATGGAAAGTTGATGAGTTTCTCATTTATATCTATGCAGAATAATTTCACAAAATTAAACATGATCAGAATTTCAGCCCTCTAGATTTGGATTACCTTTTTTCTAAAAGGCATTGTATAAAATATTTCCAATCAGTACTCAGGGTTGAAAATAATTACATGTATATCTAAATGAATAGAGTATATTCATCTCGAGAGCAAAATGCTAAACATTTCATCAAAATCTGATAACAAAAAACATAGTTATTGAATGTTTAACCGTTTGGTAATATTTTGTGGAAACAGTTACATGCAGGTCATCATGAATATTCATGAGTTGGGCTGATGTTGTCAAATCCCCACTTTCCTATTCCTTATGGTGTTACATGAAATCACAATAATTGCATACTTTCATACACGTTTGTATGAAATGTCTAATAATAAAATGAGTTGCAGCAATGAATATTTAATGCACTAAATCAGTTGTCACTCAATAGTCTTTTAACTTCTTGTGGGAAAAAATTGAATAGAAATAATTTTATGCAATGAAATACATATCACTGACAACAAATGTGCAACAAGCCTTGTAAAGTTAGAAAGCAATTTTTGTTTTTTCCCTTTCTGAGTATTTTTTTTCTCTTCAGAAATGTTTTATTATCTCAGAGAAGTTTATTGATCAAGTTTGCCAGTTTTTGGGTTATAATAGACACTTGTACCAAGTCCCTTATTTGTGTGGTAAGAAAATGGGCCTCTGGGGTTGGTTGCAACAAAATTGATGGGGCTATTTGGAACATGTTCCAAAATACCCCAAACATAATTATGAATGAAAACATTGGATGAGAAAAAAAATGTACACAGTATTTCACACTCTTTTGAACATGTCTTTTAAGCCATGCTTGTTTTGTTTCTCTGTTAGGTCTGAATGAGCATTTAAGGCCTATTGTAGGCCCCTAATGAAATATTTATCCTTATCAAACTTGGGGGGGGGGTCAATTTGAGCCCCCCTTTTTGACCGCACTGCTCACTGACGTTTTACTTTCAAGTCTTTGCGATGGCCGGGTGCACGGTTTCGAAATTAGGCAATATTTTGTACCTGCATGTTAGACCCCAAAGTGCTAAAAAATGTGATTTCGTGTACACGGTCAATGCCAATGGTGTTTTTAAACAAAAAATCATAAATGTATGATTATTTTTACTTTTATTAGATCAAATGTATTTATTTTATGCTATTTATGGTAGCAAAAGGGTTCCCAACAAAGTTCATCAGAAAAAAACATTAAAAAACAAAGTTTCAAAAAAACAAAGAAATACAAATAAAAAAACCAAAAAATACATGAACTACATATTTTGCAATTTCTTCATAGATATTTGTTATAAATGCAAAAAATTACACCCTCACCAAAAGTTCTAAGCATTCTACTAGGTAAATATTGGCGACAGCACGCAAATCACGCGGTTTGCTTGCTGTCACCAAGTGAAAGACAATGAAATCAAGAAGGCGACGTAAACACGGAGGCAAGTTTTTCCCATTTTTTCATAACATTTTTCTCAATTTTTCTGTTTGAATAAATTCTTGTTTAAAAATGAAATCAATATCGTAGAAATGTCGGAAATGAAGTCTATCCCATGATGTACATGATTTAGGGCTAGATCAAAGGAAAGTAGAAATCTCCGGGGCGAAAGTTTCAGGTTTCTTGGTGGTGTGTGTAGATGTATGGGAAGCAATTCCAGGCTCTGTTGAGAGTAAGCATACGTTAATCATTATTAGTAAATGATTTTTACTCTCTAGGCTCGAGGTTAGTCACGTTAGTATACTACTACTAACCTCGCAATACGTGTGAGGCTAGTATACTAACCTCGCAATGTGTGCGAGTGCTCTCTAGGAGCCTCCTGGCTAGTCCTAGGCTGGGCCGGAGCTCCCTGGCCTAGGCTGGGTTAGCTGACGGCAAGCGCAGCGTAGCCGCAGGGTCGTCTTCTTCTTTGGGTATACTGCCTAACGCCCCACAGTAGGAGCCAAACGGGCAGGAAGTGCGCAGGTGTTGATGGCATGGAGAGAGATCTGCTCACCTCTCGATATCTGATTGGGGGTTGCAGGTGGACCACTACACCAGGGTTTCCCCCTACTCTTATTCGAATAGTGCAGTGGGTTCTTAACGTGCAAAGGTGGTGACTCTCCTCTACACGGGGCCTCCATTTAACATCCTATCCGAGGGACGGAGTATTTTCCCTGTATTACAGCCTGCATCTATTGAACAGGGGAGAGATGTTTACACACAACGTACTGGCTTCAGTCATCTGCCCGGGTTGGACCTGAACCTACGATCTTTGGTTCGACGGGCAGACGCGTTACCAACTGAGCCAACTTCACTCTATGAGCCACCGATGGCTTCAATTCATCTCGCGTACGAAGGATTCATATACAACTGGTGCACGCAAATTTTTCATACCATTTTTTTTTCAAAATAATGTATCATTACCCAATACCTAAGATTTCAAATTGTGCTATGACATTTACCGAACCATATGGATCGTTTGTTGACTTCTCTGTGCTGTTTTTTATTAAATAAAAAAGATTTTTTTTAATCTTCATGTACGTGCGTGCCTCTTGGTCAGCGTGGATATCAATTTTCACCTAAAGAGGGCGGGTGATATTATTCACAAGCAGGTTTGTTTACGGTTCTGCAGCTTGTACTGCTAGCTGCATTTTAGGCGATCAGTATTATTTTCTTGCTCGTTCAATGCACTTTCATCATCTTGTCAAAAGATGGCGTACTTTACCTATAAGTATATACATGAGATGCAACCTGTTGGATTTTTGGTACAATTTCCCTTTATGCGCCGATGACTTGAATCAAGAATGTTCGATAGGAAAAATTCACATTTCGATTGTCGTTTGCATAATTTCCATAGGATAACTAAGGACGGATCGAACGGAGTATCCTGGTTGAGATTTGGAGATAAGCGATAAAAACACTTTTATAAATAATTTCCAAATCCAATTCCTTTTTTTATAAGTTAAAATCATACGATCAAGATTAACATAGATCTAGTGGAGAAATATTGAAAGGTTTGGCATGTTTTATTCCCTCACATTCGTGTGATGAATGAAACGTCAAAGTCCACTATGAAATCGCATGCGTTGTGCGAGGTTAGTATTACTAACCTGAACCTCGCATGTTGTGTGAGTGCTCTGACTCTGAGCCAACTTCGCTCTCACCAACAATGCATGAATTTCAATACGTGGGACACCTGCATTCCAATTATAACGCTGAACTAGGCCTAATCTACTACTTCAAGTGGCTTTCCAAAATAAGCGATTATTTTTAATTACCTTCAGTCTGCACCTGCTCGACGGACATATTGTCATTCATTTGGCAATCTCTTGGGCATAAAAATACAGATTTTATATGATACGAAGGCTGCCTTCACCAAATCTGGATTTCCTTTCCCTTTTTTTCTCTTATCAGACAGTCCGCCCTCTACGTCAATTTGATTGATATCATCAATTGAGAATAAAATAGTATTTGATGATAATTTATTGTGATCAATCAGAAACTGAATTCTCTCCTATTATAATGCAGATGATAAATTATCATGGCAAAAAAGTAAAGAAGATCTCCAAGCTGCTCTGAATACACTTGGTACATACTGTAAAGATTTGGAGCTAGCCTCTAGCACCCCCGGGGGGGGGGGGGCCTCATTCACGAGTGGATACCATGCGCGACCATGGGGTCTCGAAAAGCACCCTTAACACTTAATTTCTATATTCCGAAAATGCACCCCTTAACAAGTATTGGCGTGTGAAACCCTACCCTTAACAAGTATTGGAAACAAAAAGATACTCTTGGCAAATATTCCCTCAGAAATGAACCCCTAAACAAGTACAGGAATGTTTATTGTTACGGGTCCTTCGGTCGTCGGCTTTACCTTATTTGGTTTAGTATAACCCCACCTTCTACACCTCGCGCAAATCGGACTCTAAACACGAAGTTTTGGGGCAAAAAGGACATCCTTTATAAAACATTTTAATTTTCTTTTATCATTCCCGCAAATTCGACCCTAAACACGTAATTTTCCTAGCGAAATAGATACCCTTTTTTCATTATTTTTGTGTTTTTGACACCCTTATCACCGTATCACGTTACGTACGTAACGTGCCCTATCGTGAAAAAGACATCATTTTTACGTGTTTTTTTTTGGTCGCGCATGGTATCCACTCATCAATGTAAGTGCCCCCCCCCCCTCCGGGCCTCTAGCTAGCTCTCTGACAATATTTCAAAAATTAAAATCATAAATTATAATTCTAAAGGCAAAATCAGAAAAAATCCATGAATTTACTTTTCTATATGAGACTATTGAAGTGATAATCGAGTACAAATATTCGGGGACATCCCGATAGACCGCGGGTCCGATAGACCGCGGGTCCGATAGTCCGCGGGTCCGATAGACCGCGGGTCCGTTAGACCGCGGGTCCGATAGACCGCGGGTCCGATAGTCCGCAGTGCGTGTAAAATTATGATCAGATGTATCAAATGTCATCGAGAGGTCCAAAGGTCAAATGATACGAGACCATGGGATTCTATCAGGTGCGGATCCATGGGGGCCGAGGGGGAACTGCCCCACCCCCAGCTCAAAAAAGAGGGGGAGAAGGGAAAAGGAGAGAATAAAAAGAGAGAGGAAGATGGGAAAAGAAGATAATAAAAAAGAGAGTAAGAGGGGGAAAGAAAAGACAAAGAAAAAGGGAGAAGAACAAGGGGAAAGAAGAGAAAAAAGAGAGGAAGGAAGAGAAGAAAAGAAAGAAGGAGGAAAAAGAAGAAGAAAAAAAAGAGGAAGGAAGAGAAGAATGTTTAAGTAGAGAGGAAGATGGGAAGAAAGATAAGAAAAAAGAGAGATAGAGGAAGAGGGGAAAAGAAGAAAAGAAAAAGAGAGAGAGTGGAAGGGGGAGAGAAGAAAAAAAAGATTAAAAGAGAAAAAGGGGAAAGGAAGGAAAAAGAAAAAGGGAGAAGTAAAGGGGGAACGAGAAAAAAAAGAGGAAAAGGGAAAAGAAAGAAAAGAAAGGAAAAGGGGAAAAGAAGAAGAAAAAATAGGAAGAGAATAATATTGAAAATAAAAGGAAGATGGGAAAAAAGAAAAGAAAAAGGGGCTAAAATTATCCAGTTTCAGATCAGAATATCAAAGATTTTCTTCTCGCGCTTTGCGCTCGCATTATTATTGTAGGAAGATACCAAAAATTACCCATCCTTTTTCATGATTGACAAACATGAATCGAATGTCCCATTGGGGGGGTTGAAATCTCATCTTTTTAGGTTGGAATATCAAAAATGTTCGGTTTAATCGTTGAAATATGTATCGTCTTTATGGCTAACTGCAAAATATCCTTAACAGGTCCCTTTTCGACCAGGCCATAACGAATATTTAACATTTCTGCTCGCGCTTCGCGCTCGTGGGAATTATCTTGTTACATACGCGTCCTGTTCAGGTTCACAAACATTGCCCAGAATGTTAAATTTTCAGGACAATATACAAGAAATTTCATTTTTAGCTTGCATAGGGCTTATGAGATTAAAACACATTTATGTTGATATATAAAGTAAGTCTAGGAAATGACTATTAGGACATCTCGAGAGAGTACACGGGCATTGCCCCCCCCCCACAAAAAAGAGAGAATCAAGACTAAGAAAAAAATAGAGAGAAAAGGAATGGGATTAGGATGAAATATACTATTATTTTCCAAACATTATGTCAAAATCTATCACAACCTTGTATTTTTGTAATATAGGTTTTCCCGTCCAATTCCCGTTGCAATTAAGTTAATGAAAGGACGTTCAAATTCGAAATATTTCGTCCACCCTCTGCACATATAGTTCATTTTCATTTATTTAGCATTTAATTCCGTTCTATATCATTCCTTTTAATTTTGTAGAAATTCAATTCAGAGAGAAGCTCGTTCAAATTAATGGCCCTAAGGTGTCATTTATTTTCGCGACGACGAGCTGATCGTTTAATTTCGCCTGAAACACCATTTTCAATTTCATTTATCAGAACACATATTTGCACTTTAAACTTCCAAATTCTGATAATGTTTCTGTATTTATTTTTTTTTTCAAACTTTACCCTATATTTCTATTTTTGCGGATTTTTTCAGTTAGAATCATTTTATTCCATTATGTTTGATAAAGACGTAATTCATGTAACACTTATAGGATATGGTTGTAAACGCTTATTCTTTAAGTGATTGATGAGTGGTTGTAGGGGCGGATCCAGGATTTCCCAAAAGGGGGCACATTTTCCGGAGGAATTTGACGAGTAAAAAAAGAAGGTTATTAACCAAAGAATAAGGGTATTTCGTCCACGAAAAAAAAAAAAATTGTGCCTCTAAAAGGGGGCACGAGTCGGCTGTGCCCTCCCCCTGGATCCGCCATTGAGTGGGTCGATGACCTAGTATGCCAATGGTAGGTATTTTTTCTTCATCATCTTGTTCTTTTTATTTTACATAATTGTATATAATTTAAATCGTTTTGGGGAAGGGATGGGTATCATGGAATTGACCACAGTCTATATAGTTATGAAAGTGGAACAAAAACGAGTTGTTGTTCCGATGATGGTCTGTCAGATGTAAAATTCAGTAAAATTTTAACATCCAATTTAGGGGTAAAACCCATTTCCATGATTATTCAAAAGAAGTAAAACAAACCAACAACGAAAAACACTGTCCATATCTTGTAAGTGATTGCATATTAATGATTTTGAATTCCTAAACGTTCGCAAGGAAGGTATCGGCGAGAATTTGAAAACACTACTCATCTATTTTAATTTGATCGTTCTTTATAAATGCTTAAATGAAATCGCGTGCCAGTAGAATTAAATTAAGTATTTGGCTATTTAAATGCTGATCTCATAGGTCATTCAAATTAGTTGCAAATTGAATTATTACATCATTAAATCGGTTTAAATTTTGACGAAATTGGACGGGAAAACCTATAAAAGTGTCAACATATTTGCTTGCTCGCTTCGCTCACTGCCAACTTCTTATTAATCTTATGTGATACGCCGTACCGAGCCCCCTCGAAATTATTGGCTCATTACGGCACTTGGAAAAATCAACTTTGAGCGGCCGATCGGGGAAAATATGGGTGAAAAAATGGCCCCTCCCCCTATTGGCGGAAGCTGGGTCCGCCCCTGACTTGGGCTTTCAGGATAAAATACAGGAAAATTATATAAAAAAAATCAGATCGCGCTTCGCGTTCTCATTATTTATTTAGGCCTTGTGAGATACCTGAATGTGTTTTTCAAGAATAAAATCTCAGATTTTCTTTAACGTCTACCCCCCCATTCAGTGGCGTAACTACGGGGGGCATGGGGGGGCACGTGCCCCCCCAATCGGCTGGCAAAAAAAAAAAAAAAAAACGGGGAAAAGGAGAAAAAGAGGGAAAAAGGAAGAGAAACGTAGTGGGGAAAAGAAGAAATTGTTGTTTATTATAGTGTTATATTATATTATGTTATGTAACATAAGAAGCATTTTTTCACAACTTTATGAAACATTATTTGCTTAATTGTGTCTTCATTGTTCCTGGTGCTCGCATAGACTGTTTAACGACATATATAAACCTGCTGTTTTCAAATCAATATACAACAAAATAATATATTTTCTCGCAATTAGAGTTATTATTGTTTTAAGTAGTGATGTATTCTTCTTTTTCATGACTACTGAAAGTTATTGCCCTATTTTAAAGTCTTAATATAAAACATTTCCTGTCCGTGCTAACGTTCGCATTAGTGGATTGGTGAGATTTCTGCTCTTCATGAACTCCTAAATTCAGTCCGTAAAATGTCAATTTTTCTGATCTGAATATCAAAAAATTTTAGCTCGCGCTTCGCGCTCGCATCATTTGGTTAGTGAAATACGTGGGGTCTTAGTGAATTCCTACAAACAAGCCTTACAATGCCCCTCTTCATGTCTGAATTTCCTAAATTTTCAGCTCGCGCTTTTGCGCTTGCAGTATTTGATTAGTAAGATGCGTATGATAATCATGATTACATGACTACAAAAGGTGCTTCATGACTGTGTTTAGATGTAATTCTAACAAAATCAGCAAAGGATTGCACTAGCATTAGATGACTATGGTGAGATATTTATACTCTTAATGGATTCTAAAATATAATCCTTAAAATTTCCTTGTTTAGGGTCAGTATATACAAAAATTTTAGCTCGCGCTTCGCGCTCGCATTGTTTGTTTAGCGAGACAGTTAAGTATCATGATTACAAAACAATTTGCTTATAATGTCAATTTTTAGCCCCCAATATCAAAAATTTTCAGCTCGCGCTTCGCGCTCGCATTATTTAATCAGTGAGATAAATATCCATTTAATGGCACTGCATTTCCTTAAAATACATCTATTAGGTCAGTATACCTGACAACTGAGCGCGCTTCGCGCGCTCCCTAAGTGACCCGAAATTTTTGCTGGTGCCCCCCCCCCAATGCCGTGACCCACGGTACGCCACTGCCCCCATTTCATTTATTTTTTTATCTTGGTACCCTCGCCCCCCCCCTGCACCCATGCTGAATGAATACGCCAATGATGAGGATAATTAGTCGAGATTGCATATTCCCAAGAGGTTATCATTAATAATATTGAAGGGTATACTAAAACAACACTACAGCTCCCGTTCACAATATTCTACTAGGGCCTACTCTGGTGAGAAGTTAAACCAAATTGAAACCCCCCAAATCGCTCGTGCTTCGCGCTCCCATTGATATTACATCATGGGCGGAAATCCCAGGGGGGACAGGGGGACGTGTCCCACCTACTCAAAATAGTAGGGGGACACAATATCAAATGTCCCCCTACTATTTTGGTCTTTTATAATCATAGAAATACATCATTCTAAATCAAAATAAAACATGTATTTTGGGACGAGATGACCTTACTTTGGCGATGATAACCTTTTTTTTTGCTTGTCATATTTTCCCGCCCCTTGTCCCCATAGGCGGATCCAGGGGGCCGAGCCCCCCCCCCCTTCTTGGCGGAGCAAAAAAAAAGGAAAAAAAAGAAAGAAAGAAGGAAGGAAAAAATTAGGAAAAAGAGAGGAGAAAAGAAAGAGAAGGGCGACGAGTGCATAAAATAAGATGAGGGGAAGATTTGGAAAATCAAAATAATCTTTCGTGCCAATATATAAAACTTTCGCTCGCGCTTCCAGCTTACAATTTATCTACAAAGTGCTTGAAATATAAAGCTGAAAATGACTCTTTTTTTCAGATCGGACGATCAAAGTTTCATAATTTTTACGATTAAAGTTGTATTTAGAATGCCTAGATTATAGGTCTAAATATGAAACACGCTCGCGCATGTTTATTCAGATACCCAACTAGTTCTCTAATTTAAATCATTATCCAGTTTCAGTTCACAATATCAAAAATTTTCTGCTCGCGCTTTGTGCTCGCATTATTAATGTGGGAAGACCCCATCCTTTTGATGATTTACAAAACATGAACAGAGTGGCCCACTTTTAGGTCTAAATCTCGATTTTTTTTTCTGCTCGCGCTTCGCGCTCGCATCAATCGTTGAATTACATGGCTATCCTGTTCACGATTACAAGAACTGATTGAAATTTTCCATTCTTTCTTTAAAAAAGTTAAAAAAAATGTTCAGCTCTCGCTTCGCGCTCGCATCATATAAATGAGGATTATGATATTATATATTAATTTATAAGAATAAAGCCAAAAAGTGACTAATGAGGACTACCCCGTAAAGAAACAAACACAAATTATCTTCGAGCTGCCGATCGGGGAAAATATGGCTGAAACAAATTTCCGCCCCATCCCCCCCCCCTTTGGCGAAAGCTGGAACCGCCCCTGTGTCCCCCCCTACCTTTTGGTATTTACGTATTCATGGATTTTTTTTCAAGAAGACATTAAAAAGTGGTCTTTATTTTTTTTTTAAATGTGATTATAAAATAATTTAAGTTAGCCTGGCCGGGAGGGAGTGGGCGCAATTTTTCGAAAAGTACACATAAGCGCCAAACATCAGGTAAAATTTGACAAGGAAAAAAAGGTTATCAACCGAAATTAGGGGGGGGGGACAAAAATATTTTAGAGGGGTCTACCTCAATTTACGGGGGACGTAGAAAACAAATTGACAAGCAAAAAAAAAAAGTTTCTCAACTAAAAATTTAGGGGGGACCGTCCCCCCCCCCACCTCAAATTTAGGGGGGAAAGGCCCCCCCCTGCTTCCGCCGCCTAAGTAATTAATAAGGTTATTATTTCGACATCATATGTTCTATCTTGTCAAGTCGATATGTCCGCATGGCGAGATATCAAGTGTACAATTCCCGGTAAGAATCCCGATATATCGCCATGTTGACATGTAACATAATTATTTAAGTCGACTTTGCAAGATAAAATATCTCGCCATGTTGAATATAACTGTTTATAAGTGGACTGACTTGGCAGGATAACGTATGGATCTCGCCATGCGGACATAATTTAGTCGACATGGCAAGATAAAGTATCTCGCCATGTCGTCAAGTCGATGGCATTTTAGAGGCTCCGTATGGCGTCTAGAGGGTAAATTTCGGGGGGGGGGTAACAGTCCCCGCCAATAAAAATATGGGGATAATATTTTCCTTGAAGTACATGTCAGGGGTCGATGTGGGTCATCGTTATAGAACCCCATGGACTCGTATCATTGACCTTTTGACCTCTTGATGACATGGCTTTCACTATATTGTCCTGACCATAATTTTACACACACCGCGGACTATCGGGCCCGCGGTCTATCGGACCCGCGGTCTAACGGACCCGCGGTCTATCGGACCCGCGGTCTATCGGGCTGTAACCAAATATTCAGGTGTTGTATTAAATCATAATGGTAATTTTAGCAAGGTCAAAAATCGCCTTTGTGATCAAGCTACAGAGGCATCCGTTTGATTCTCTGTTTGTACCAATCCTACTTCAAGTTCAAGTTCAAATTTATTTATTCAAAACAAAAAACATCACATCATAATCAAAATAGATATACATACAACGTACTAGTAAATGAGTACATAAACATACATCAATTAGATTAGAGCATAGACGAATTGGTTTTAGGACCCCGTTTAAAAGCAAAACTTATGAGTAGGGCCCTGAAATACAATATGATTATCAACATAAAACATAGGATATACTAATCTATAAGATATAAAAGGAGAGAAAAATATATAGGTTAAGATGCTAAAAATAGAATGGCGGTCTCCTGCATTCATTTATAATCTTGTTTTGAAAAAATCTTGTTTTGAAAAAATATATAACACATCTTTTTTTTGTTAATATTTATTTACAATAATTATACTATGCGACTATTATTTTGTTATAATCATGTATTACCTTTGTAAATATTGTATATATGTATTTTGTAATTCTGATATTGATGTGAATGCAGAAATAAATAAAATCAATAAAATCAAATCAAATCAAAAATAGAATGGAAAACTATTACAAACACACATATATACACCCATCCACACACACAACCACATCCACCCACATATGCACATACTAAACATAAATGAGTAGGTCATCAACTTAAATGCAAATACATCAACTTAAAATACATATTGAAGGAAAATAATCATAATCTGTCAAGAAAGCAAGTTTTGGATAATCTGTAGAACATGAAAAGAGTTTGTAGCGGTTCTGAATCTCGCCTTGTAATCAGAGGGTCGTGTGTTCGAATCCCACTATGGCCTAACGTCCTTTGGCAAGGCGTCAATCCCCAATTTGCCACTCTCCACCCAGGTGTTAAATGGGTAGGCCGACCCGGTAGGATGCGAAAGCCTATGTAGTATGCCTAGCAATTGAGTCTTGGAACTCTTGTTGGAATGCTCCCCAGGGCAGTGGCGTAACTACGTGGGGGCATGGGGGGCACGTGCCCCCCCCCAATCGGCTGGCCAAAAAAAAAACTGAAAAAAGGGAGAAAAAGAGGGAGAAGAAAGAAACGTAGTGGGAAAGAAGAAAATATTGTACATTATAATGTTCTACTATATTATATATGTTATGTTTTATTACATAAGAAATATTTTTTTCATAAATTTATGAAACATAATTTGCTCA